>NC_142951.1:8501265-8506752 GCF_046866305.1 Octopus bimaculoides
ACTGTTCAGATATTTCATTCAACATCCAACTACTCTGTTCCTCCTCATCTCATTTCCTGCACCCCTCCAATTTAAAAAAAAATCTATCAATATGTGTGTATGTGTCTATATATGAATGTAGTGTATGTATGCATGTGTATATATGTATCTTCCTTATCTCCTCTCCATGTTTTCTTTTTCTTTTTTACTCTCCTCTCACATTCGTTTGTTTTTTCCTTCTTCCTCTTCTCTTTTTAAACAAAACTTTTATATCTATCTGTTTCCTTCTTTCTCTCTGTTCCTTTCTTTTCTCCCTCTCTTCCTTTCTTTCCTCTTTTCTTCTCCCTCCCTCTCCACTGTTATTTTTCTTCTCTTCTTCATCCTCACTGTTTCTAAGTCTGTCTCTTCTTTCACAGTTCTTTCCTTTCAACTTCACTTTACTGGTTTGCTTTTGCTTTTTTTTGACCTTTTTCTTTCATTTTTCCTTCTTTTTCTCATTTTACTTTTTTTTTCCATCTTTAATTCCTTCCTTCCTTCCTTCCTTCCTTCGATCCTTTCATTTTTTTACTCCCCCTCCCCTTACCACCGCCATTCCCCATTACAAATTTATTAGAAAATTCCTGTGAATAATCGTGTTTCCTCAATTCTATATATCTGCTCTGCCCACCACACACACACACACACCTAAACACACCAACTTTAAGAAATACATATTCAGTTGTCACACATGTACATGCATACACACATGTAGACATATATATATATATATATATATATATATATATCTTTATGTACATATGCATGCATGTATCATCTATCTCTTTCTACATATCCCATGATACACATACTATACACACACACACACACACACACACACACACACACATACATATACCCCTCTATGTAAATTGCATAATACTCAGAGAATACATGCATACATGTGTATATTTGTGTGTATATAAGTGTGTGTGTGTGTAAATTCAAATTATGTTTTCTAACTTCTAAATAAGTTATGCTAACAACTGGCTTTTCTATCCACCAACTGCTTTGCATTCAAGAATAGAAGCATATGAAGGAAGCCCCCCCTCTCTCTCTCCTTCCTTCATGCACACATGTATGCCAAATACATATTCACAAGTATATGCATGCATTAGATCTACATATGTGGCCATTATCATCATTTCAGCATCAACTTTTCAAATGCTTTCATGGGGCAGATTGAATTTGTTGAGGCAGGTTTCTTGTGGTTGGATGCTATTCTTGTTCTTGATTCTTCCTTGTTTCTAGGCAACCTAATATTTCCAATGACCAAACATGTTTTACCACAGAAGACGGGAAATGAACATCACTTGTATGATGATGTATATATATATATATATATATCATTTAATGCCCACATTTCCATGTTTGCATGGGTCAGACAGAGTTTATTTGGGGCAGATTTTCTACAGCTGAATGCCCCTTTTTGTCATCAAGCTAATATTTCCCCATAGACAGTTATGTTCTTGTAGAATATCGAAAACAAATGATATACTGCATGTATGATAGTGATACTCATTTACAACTATCTTGTGATGTTAAGACAAGGTCACTGGGGTGCGCACGCACGCACACACACACACACACACCTGTTTTTTTCCAGATTTTGGCCCTAGTATTACTCTTGTTAAACTTCCATTGTTGTGTGTACACGTTTCCTTCAAAGACAAACTATGAGGTAATACAAAAAGCACAGTGATTATCATCTTTAATGTCCGCTCTCCGTGCTGGCATGGGTTGGACAGTTTGACATGGAGTTGGCTAGCAGGGAACTCTCTTGACACAAACTCTCTGTTGTGGCAAGGTTTCTATGGTTGGATGTCCTTCCTAACACCAACCACTTAGCAGAGTGAGCTGGGTGCATTTTATGTGCCACTGGCATGTATTAAGAAGAAAGGAACATTGGGCATTGACTTGGTGCTCCTTTATTTCAAGTGTTACATATGTTTCAGTATTTGGCATCACATGACGTCACACTCACATAGGCTTTGAGGTCATTGGTGAAGGTGCAACGCCAGGTAGCTTTTGGTCACCCTTGTTTTCTCTTGCCACAGAATGGCAGTTTTCACATGCCACGACGATGGTAATTGGAGGACATGGCCTGCGAATCGCAAGCAGTGCTCAGTGGCAACATCATGGAGTGGACGGGTATCAGGAAGATTTCTAAACATACATGGTACAATATAAATACATAAAGACACAAAAACATTTCAAGAGGAATAAGTTAGGGAATTGATAAGAATCATAATATCATAAGGGTATCATTCTTACTACAAACTGCTGTTGTGATGGAGACCTTTGGCAATATGCCATTCTTGAACAGAAGAGCTATCAAGCCAAGTGAAATTGTAGTCATTGCAGATACTGGTGTCACACAACTGGCACCCATAGTGGTGGCACATAAAAGCACCCATTACACTCTTGGAGTGTTTGGCATTAGAAAGGGCTTCAGCTGTAGAAATGATGCCAAATCAGATTGGAGTCTGGTGCTATCCCTCAGCTTGCTAGCCCTGGTCAAACCATCCAACCCATGCCAGCATGGACAATGACGATGAACAAATATGTAGTAAAAATATTGGCCCAAGAAAGATCTGATTTGTGAGAGGGGAAAATTGTCGTACTCTTATTGATGCAATAATGAAAATGACATGAAAAGGTGAAGGATTGAGAAGTAATGATTAGTTAGCTGAGGGTCCACCAGATTTCACAGACAGTCTGCTCCCTATGCTTCTGATGCATGCACGCATGCAAGCACACAAACATGTGCGCGCACACACACACACACACACACACATACATGCAAACTTGTGCACACACACAAACTCATGCACACATGTGTTGGTGTACATGCTGCTATCTGTTGTCGCTGATTGGATTCAATAGTCAGTGGGTTGCATTGGTTTAGATGTTAGTGGAGGTGGGCAGATATCGTTGGTGTTGTAGTGCTTATATCGTTCTTGATAGCTGTATTGTGGTTATTTAGTCTCAAGTCAATCCTCAAAGAGCTCAGATCAAAGACATTTCATTCAAATTTTAAAATACACTAGGATACCACATTATGTGTTTTTATTTGAAATGGATTTGCTTATCTACATCATACTATATATTACTGTTGCTGTTGGTGGTTGTGTTCACATTGATGATAGAAACACACACACATGCGTATGTGTTTATATACATACATACATATGTATATATACCCACATTATGTGTGTAATGTGATGATAGTTCTTCAAATCATTAATTATATACTTTGATCTGAACTAAAATGCTAGAGGCCATTGATCTAAGAAGAAAGTGTAGTTTTAAATCGTTAACAATTTAAAACTATACAATACAAGTTTTGCAGTAACAGCAAAGTTACAGACCATATCCCAAAATTAATGGTCATACTTTACAATTTCTGTTGGTGTGAAATCCCATAACTTAAGGTCGCTGTAATGCAGGGGATGCCTGCATATATATATATATATATATATATATATATATAGTACTCACATGCATATAGATAGGAATGGCTATGTGGTTAAGAAGTTTGGTACTTTGGGCAAGTGTCTTGTATAGACTTGGGCTGACCAAAGATTTGCAAGTGGATCTGGTAGATGGAAACTGAAATAGGTCTGTTACATGTATGTGTATAACCTTTCCCTGACATCACATGGTGGTTGTCACCATGGAAAATAATAGTTTATAGCTATTTATAGTGTATACACACAAGGACTCAATGAAACTAGCCTGTCTAATTTGCCTAACACTATGTACCTAAACAATATGGGTTAGTAAATTTGTTCCTAGTTTTTTATAGACACCATTTGCAATGTAAGGTATATGTATAGGTGTGGCTGTGTAGTAAGAAGCTTGCTTCCCAACCACATGGTTCTGGGGTTAGTCCCACTGTGTGACACCTTAAGCAAGTGTCTTCTACTATAGCCTTGGGCCAACCAAAGCCTTGTGAGTGAATTTGGTAGACAGAAACTGAAAGAAGCCCATCGTATATATATATGTGTATGTGTATATTTGTGTGTGTCTGTGTCTGTGTTTGTCCCCCTGCAATCACTTGACAACCAATGCTTGTGTGTTTATATTTAGTAACTTAGTGGTTCAGCAAAAGAGAACAATAGAATAAGTACTAGACTTACAAAGAATAAGTCCTGGGGTTGATTTCTTTTACTAAAACCCTTAAGGCCACAGTCAAATGACTGAAACAAGTGAAAAAAAAAGAATATATATATATATATATATATATATATTCTTTTACATGTTTATATATATTTCTTTTAAATAAACATAGTTTTTTGCCTGATTGAGAAACGTTAACAAAATGCTTATACCAAACCTGTTGGTATTCTAGTTACAGAAAATGCTGTCAAGTGCACTAGGAGTGAATAAATTAATTAATCGCTGTTATCAGTGTATGCACTATTATGCAAATCAGGTGAACCAGTTTAGCTGGAACTGAGTTTGTATACACTATAAATAGTTATAACGTACAACCCTGTGCACACAGAAGATGTGTATTCCTTCTTTGATGAAGGTCTAAGCTGACTAGAAACCAGTCAAGACCAACTGGAATTTTTCTAGTGATGGAGAGATAAAATTTGTGATGTAAACACTTTATTTACTTTCCGCCATAATGCTAAAATTGTATGTTTGCTTAGATATAATCTATATTTCAATACACACACACACACACACACACACACACACACACACCACATATATACACACACACATACATATAAACAAGCACATATAAGACAGCTAATACCAGAACATGCAGAATTCTATTTGCTACACAAAATAGATTTTCAGTTATATATGTATGTTGATCTCCTTTAGAATTTCGATATATATACCTACACTCTTTTATTGTGGAGACATAGCTACTGGATATGTGTGAAGCACACACATACTGCCATCTCCCTTCACCTCAACCATGTGGACTTTAAATAAATTCTAGCTCAATGTTTTTGATTACTGAAAGCCAGAGAATAAGAAGCCTGTTCTTTTTTTTTCTCCTTCTAAAGAACAACTCACCTGCTCAATGTAAAGATAACTTCTTGTGTACACACATACCATGTGTATATTTTCAATTCAATTATGTATTTTAGAATGAGTATTTCAAATCTGCTTGGTATATATATATATATATATATATATATATATATATATATATATATATATACATATATATATATATATATAATATATATACATATATATATATATATATATATATATATACATATATATATATATACATATATATATATATATATATATATATATATATATATATATATATATATATATATATATATATATATATATATATATATATATATATATATATATATATATATATATATATATATACATATATATATATATATATATACATATATATATATATATATATATATACATATATATATATATATATATATATATATATATATATATATATAT
>NC_142951.1:8509752-8514752 GCF_046866305.1 Octopus bimaculoides
CTATGCACTTTGCAGAGTGCCCTGAGTAATTTTGACCTGGTACCAGCATCAGTGAAGTAATTGAGTACTTTGCAAGGCAAGGCCCTTCAAATGAGGAAGGTGTAGTACTGAGGGAGGTGGCTTTGAGCCATGTGACAGGAGATTAACATATGGTGTAGGGACAGAAACAAGTGTCTTGCTGTAGAGGAGATACATGGACACATGGCTAACTCAGTTGGAAAAGGGCAAAGATGGTGGTAAAGATGTGTCAGGGTGTACGCTCAAGTTACATCATCATCATCATTATCATCAACAGCATCATCATCGTTTAGTGTCTGCTTTCCATGCTGGAATGGATTAGATGGTTTAACTGAAACTGGTAAGCTGGAGGGCGACACCAGGTTCCAATCTGATTTGGCATCATAGAACAAGTTATTGTGGTTCAGATTCATTACTAATTTGCTTAATGTTTTAAAACTGGACTCAATCTCCAGCCTTTTGAAAGCATCTAACAGTTTAGGAGAAATTTTTAAAACACTCTTTGCTTTTCAAAGAATATAATCCACAGAACTCAAAAGGAATAATGGGATGTATCAGGTTGTTTTTTTGTATTTTATATATATGTCAGCAATAATTAAATCTTTGTCATTGATAGAAGGGACTTCTCTGAAATATGAGGTATATTTTCTATGCACCATATAATTATATAGTTTGAGTGCAAGTATGCCTTGAGGGTACCATGTCATTTTACCTTTGAGTACTAAACAATTTCTAGGTACTTTACATTTTCCATTTCCATAACCATATGATTTTACCTTTGACTACCATGTATTTTTACCTTCCTGTACCATATAATTTTACCTTTGGGTACCATGTAATTTTGCCTTTGATCAACATGATTTTCCTATGAGTACCATATAATTTTATTTTTCAGTACTATACCTTGAAGTATCATAATTTTAAATCGGACTTCAATGTAATTTCTATCTTTGTGTATCCTATAATTTTTTCTTTCATGTCTAATATAATTTTACATTGAATTACCATTATGATTTTCCTTTTGAAAAATCATCTACATTATCTTTGAAACTCATAATTATAGCTTGGATTATCTTATTTTTTTTTTATCTCTGAGTACAATAGAATTTTACTTTACAGCACCATATGGTCATATCTTTTCTGCTGTTGTGTTTTTTTTTATTATTTTGCATTTAGTTCCTTGTACTACCACATAAAGCAGGATGTTATATTTTCCTTAAATTTATTATTTTTTGTGGGGAGCTCTTGTTTTTAATATTAGATACTCCTTTCTATCGTTAAGTACTATAATTAATATATATATGTGTGTGTGAGTGTGCACTCATGTATGTGCATGCACACACACACACACACCTTCTCCAACAGCAGTCTCACCTGGTCCCTAAGTATTCTTTGTCTTTATTCTATTGCTTCTTACCCTTATTTTCTGATGAAGGACACTTTCCTTTTCTTTTCAAGCATTATATTAATAATACCTTGCTTAAAACTTATCCCACATGTGTTTTTCTTGTTTTAGCTCCTTCATCAAGTATGTCTGAGTGGCATGCACTTTCTACCAGTATGTAACATTTCAGCAAGAAGAATATCAATGTTAGCTATAGTTGCCTGGATAACATCACTTTTCAGATTTTGTACCACAACACAAGACATATCTTTAGGCTTTTATAAGTACAGTGTAATCCCTTTCAATGCTATCAGCAGATGGTGTTATAGAAAGCATTTGCACTGTATTATGCAGAACACCTAAAGATCAAATACAACTAGCACATAGTTTTATTTACATTGAAATAAAATTAATTTCACCTCTCTGCCTCAGTATATCTGGAAATTAAAAAAAAAGAGAAAATCCCAAAACATTACAATGACTGAGAGTATTATGGATGTCACAACGATGTACAGCAGAGGAGCAAAGAGATTTGACTTACGCTGTCTGAAAAGTACCATTTTCTCACACAACTGTGCAGATTTTTGAATGTTAAATTCAAAATTTTAAACTTTTGTCATTACAAGACAAAATTCTTGTTAAAGTCTTTGCAAACCCAGCCTTCCTTATCTGATCAATAAATGTCTGGACTGTTGCCATAGTAATGAAATTAAAGCATGTAGAGTGAAGTTGCTTGGCACAAATTGACCTTGAACTCTGCTGTGCATGCACATTAAGTTTTAACATTCTAGCTCACTTCCACTGTTTACAGCACTGCTTGGAAGGAAGGTGTGATCAAACCTCATATGTGTGTCCCCCTCTCTCTCTCTCTCTCTCTCTCTCTCTCTGTATATATACATTATATATGTACATATGTATGTATATACATTGTGAATGTGCATGGCTCAGTGGTTAGAATGTCAAACTTAGGATCGTAAGGTTGTGAGTTTGATTCCTGGACCAGGCTGCGTGTTGTGTTCTTGAGCAAGACACTTCATTTCATGCCGCTCCAGTTCACTCAGCTGTAGAAATGAGTTGTGACATCTCTGGTGCCAAGCTGTATCAGCGTTTGCTTTTCTCTTGGATAAAATTGGTGGTGTGGTGGGGGGAGGCCGGTATGCATTGGCAACTGCTAGTCTTCTATAAAAACAACCCTTATGTATTTGCCGGTGAGGCGACTTTCCGCCCAGACTTGTACCCCGGAGGGGAACCTCTGAGGTGCAACCATGGCCATTTGTGACCAACCGAGTCAAGTTATGTATATACATCTATGTATATCTTTTATTTTGTTTTTTCTTTTACTTGTTTCAGTCATTAGACTGCGGCCATGCTGGGGCATTGCCTTGAAGACATTTAGTCAGATGAATTGATCCTGGTTCTTATTTTTCTTGTTTTATAAGCCTACTACTTATTCTATCAGTCTCTTTTGCTGAACTGCTACATCAAGGGGGATGTAAACACACCAACACTGGTTGTCAAAAGGTGGTTGGAGACAAGCACAGGCACAAAGGCAAGCGTACACACACACTCTCTCTCATATATACATGTATATATATATGTGTGTGTGTGTGTGTGTGTGTGTGTGTATATATATATATATATATACACACACACACACACACACACACACACACACACACACACACTTAAACCCCCACACAGAAGGTGAGAGAGAGTTCTGTATGAAAAGTGGTTTTATCTTTCTCATAAAAGCTAAAAATGAAGCCGTTTTATTTATTTTTTTTTTTTTTATACATTTAGTGACTCTCCACAAGGAAACATAATCTTTATTATTCCTCATTCCAGCCACTGTTCATTCTTCAATGAAAATAACTGAAATGAAGTGTAGCAATTGGAGTTTAAATGTATCTTGAGAACTGCATTGGAAAGAAAGTAAATATAAAAAAAACGAATCTAAATATAAATAAAAAGCACCCCTTCCTCTCCAAACACACAAAGAATACAAGAAGACAAAAGAAAACCATTAAAAAAAGAATAGGAAAGGAAAAGAAGCATCTCATACATTTTAGTCTATGTCTATCTGAAGATACTGAGTTCAATTAAATTAGCTGCTCAATTTTCACCTTCCTTTCTGCATTTTGTTTTGATATTTCTTTTTGTTTTCAGCTTTTTTTTTTAACATTTTAGTCTTTTCTTTATTTTATATTTGTGATTTTTTTTTCTTCACATTTCGTCTTGCACTTTTTCTCTTTCATTCACTTTCATTTACCCACCCCTCTTATCTGACCTGTGAGAAGGGTTATTCAAAAAATAAACTAGGTATTAACTCCAAAGGTGAGATTTTCTTCAAATGCTCACACTTCCTGTCTTCCTTTACACCTTTCCGCTCTTCTTCTTGCTCCTCATCTTCTCTCACAAATGTCTTCTTCTTGTAACTTCTATCTTCTTCTGTTTCTTTTTATTTTTTTATTTTTTTTATTTTTCCATTATTCTATCTATTTCTGGTCTTCTTTTGGCTTCTATTTTAAATTTTGCTTCATCTTTTTTTTTATTCACTTCTCTGAATTGCTCTTTCTTTTCTTTCTTTCTTTTTCTTTCTTTCTTTCTTTCTCATCAACTCCTTTAACCATTTACAATTGTCATTGCTTTGGTGGAACCAGTTTTTTTTTCACTTAAATTTACATTTATTTTATCACTGCTTTTTCTCTCCCACTTGCCTTCTTCCCAGATTTTTATGCTCACATATGTAGATTATTGTTTTTGTTATTGCTTACTCCTGGAATGGCCTTAAACAAGTAGGCATTCTATCAGTGACCATCCTCTCTTAATTTTTAAAGTCATTTTCCTAGTATCCTGCCTTAGTTTTTAATACAGAATTTGGGAGAGATTTGGCTGCTCTTTCTGGCAGCTCCAGTTACTACTTCTGATTTTTGAATTTTATTTTTTTCATCTTATTGGTTTATACTTCTCTGTGTTTCTTTTTATGTTCATTTTTATTAGGAAACCATATGAGAGATTGTTTGTGGTTAATGTGAGGACATCCTTGAATAAATGAGTACTGCTCTGATCAAAAGCAGTCCAGCTGTGATCAATCTCTATTTTCTTTTCAATTTAAACACCAGGAAGTAAAAATTGCTTGCTATTTCTAGCACTCTGAGCAACCACATGGAACCCTTTCATTGGCTTTATTCCCTGTCAGTTGTGATCAAGCCGATCTATAATCTTTGGTGCCCCACCTGTAATCATCTGTCTTTATTCAGACACATTGCACTTTAGACCACATAATCAAACATGTCTTTCTTTTCTATGATGCTAACTAGCAAGAGAGTGGTGTGAGGAAGATTTAGTTATATTCCTGTCTGGTGGAACAACCACTCACAGAGATTCTTGTATTGTCTTTAGCTCAGGTGGTTTCCTATTGTTGTTACTGTCACTTTTGCTCCTTACAATTTTGTTCATTGTAAGGCCCGAGTGTTTACCCAGTGTTGAAGTTAACCATTCCATCATGATGATCTATCCATGGAACTTATTCCATAAAACTGGGAAATTGAGTTCAAATTCTGCCGAGGTTGACTTTGCCTTTCATCCTTTCGGAGTT
>NC_142951.1:8519752-8542252 GCF_046866305.1 Octopus bimaculoides
TGCAACACTAATTCTCATCCCTGCTTTGTAGCACTCAGCAGTGAACCAATTCAATGAATGCTGGAGAAAACCTTCTGATGAGCCGACTTGTACCATGTTGCCTGCAAATATCAGCCTATTGATGCTGCACCCACCAATTGTGATACCACTTCAATAATTACCTCATTATCCACACTTCTGTTAACCTCATTATCATGCTTCTCTTAGTCTTACTACAACACTTCCATTTGCCTCATACCTCTGCTGGCCTAATTATCACACTTCTGTAAACCTTCTTGTCACACCTCTATAAGCCTCACACTTTTGTTAGCCTCATATAGGAATGAATAAGACATAGAAATAAATAACTCTG
This sequence comes from Octopus bimaculoides, assembly GCF_046866305.1. Lineage (NCBI taxonomy): Eukaryota > Metazoa > Mollusca > Cephalopoda > Octopoda > Octopodidae > Octopus > Octopus bimaculoides. The sequence goes on from NC_142951.1 coordinate 8,520,105, forward strand.
TATAACTATCTTAGACCATGATAAGCTGTCTAACTCCTGTTTGGATATCATCATTGTATTACCATCACTGCAACTGACACCATCCCACCACCACCATCTCGACATGGATGCGAAAATGGATGTGAAACTGTTCATAATAATGACATTGTCCTGTGTAGCTTTTCTTTTTGAAGATAGACAATTGCGATTTGAGAGTGATTTAGCATCTATTTTTTGCTGGTCATCAGCTTGATATGTGTGTAGCTTGTACTTTGTGTGGGCAGTGTACAGAAAATTGGCATCTGCTTTAATCTCTTGAACTTTCTGCATGTGTTTGAGGGAACTGAATTAAATTAACTTTAATTTTTTCACATTGCTTACTTAGATAGAGACACGACTTAGTGGTTAAGAAGTTTCACAACCACGTGGTTTAGAGTTCAGTTCCACTGTATGGTATCATGGGCAAATGTCTTCTACTGTAGCTCCAGTCCAATCAAAGCCTTATGAGATGATTTGGGAGATGGAAACTGAAAGAAGCACATAATTGTGTGTGTGTGTGCACGTGTGCACATGTGTGTGTACATGCATACATGTGTTTACATATGAGCTTCTTTGAAAATTTACTCATCTACAAGTGAAGATGTAATTTCTCCTATCAAATGGTTTACAACTCTGATAGTGTGTGTAATAAATGATCTCTTGCTTGATAAACAAGTAAGGGTTAGCAGCAGGAAGGACATCCATCTGATTGCAAAACGATGCCTGGGTCATGTATTCATCTAATCTATGCTTGCATAGCAAAATGAATGTCAAAAAAAAAAAAAGGGAAAAATAAACACTGATGTTAGAAAAGACAGACCAGTTCATGTGATGTGGTGCTTCTTAATAAGGTCTGAGGAAACCATGACTCAAAATTTCTCCTCAAAGCAGAGACTTGTTCTAGCTCCATGTAGTGGAATGATACTCCACTGAGAGACACCTAAAAACTCTGTCCTTAGGCATTCCCTTAGCAATATTTCCTGTATTCTGTTTCTTAGACAAGACACTGTAACTATATCACTGATAATATCATCATATTGAAACTTGGTTCTTATTTGACCTTTTCTTTCTTGTATTCTTTTATTAGTCTTATTCAGTCAGCCTAAAGGCAGTAACCTAGTGGTTAGGTTGTTGCACTTAGAATTGCAAGAGACCATGGTTTCAGTTTGTGGACTGGGCAGTGTGTTGTGTTCTTGAGCAAAACACTTCATTTCATGTTGCTCCATTCTACCCAGCTGCAAGTAAGTCAACCCTGCATCCGGTTCAGGGAAAGTATTTTCATCTCAGTCACTTACAGGCTATGGAAACTAGGTAGTTGGGCCTATGAGTTCTAGGACTTATAACAGTAATGTCCGGTGGGGTTACTCATTCAATGGTGATGGGTCCTCTTTCAAATGATTTTTTATGGTTTAGTTCAGTGGCTCTTGACCAGGATCCATATGGCCCCTGAAGATCCACATAAGATTTTTGGGGATCCACACCACAAAACAGTAATTTGGGAATCTACAATAGTATTTTAAGGGCCCCTGAAAAAATTTTGATTTAGATGTATGTATTGGTATGTATTTTATTCCACCAGAATAAAAGAAACAGCCAGGTTTCTTTCTCTAACATCTGACATAGTTCGACCTACACAAGTTAATGCATGAAAAAGAAAAGGGAATTTTGAAAGAAGTTTCTAGACAACTAGTTTTTGATCATAGAATGGCTATTGTGGCTCACCAGAATAAAATATTAATCAAAGGGGTACATAGATAAAAAAAAAATGGATGAGAACCCCTGGTTTAGTTGGAGGAAGAAGGGTAACTCCTATATTAGCTTCTAAGGCTTCTGATATTGCTTGGAAGACAGGAGCAAAATGTACCCCTGAAACGGAGACAGGGTGGGATTTGTATAAACCACCCAAATGTCAGGTGCTAGTGTTAAACTGAGCAATAATACAGATTAATACTTTTGTTAGTCGAAATACACTGCTTGTGTTTCACTTAATTTTGAGAAAAATATTAAGAATTTAGTAAAATAACTTTGCCACACAAATTAACAAGAAATTTTGACAGAAAGACAGAAGTGAGATCGTTTTTAAAACAGGTCATTTGTATCATAGAATCTTGGGTTGGTATCAAAAAGTCTATCTTGTTGATTATACTTCTCCGATACTTATTTATAGATACTTGTATGATATGAAATGCAAAGTAGATGTGGGCACCATTGCGGATAGTGGTGATGGTGGCGGTGATGGTAACATGGTGATGATGTTGGTAGTGGTGGCCAGAGGATGATGATATGATAATGGTAGTGGTGATGGCAATACACCGATGGTTGTGGTAGTGGTTAGAGATGGTAACTCAGTGATATTAGTGGTGACGGCGTAGTTGATGGTAAAATTGGTGGTGCTGGTAATGGTAGAGATGATAGAACAGAGATGGTGGCGTAACGGCGGCGACGTTGGTGGGGATTGTAAGAAAGTTTTAGTGATGGTGAGAGTGAAAGCACAGGGGTGGTGGTTGTGGTGTTAACAAAGTGGTATTAGTAGTCTACTAGTAGTTATTATCTGACTTTTATAATAAGGTTAAAGTTCAAGACAAATTTACTCTAATGTGTGTATTTATAGGTATATCTGTGTGTACATGTGTCTGTGCATGTGTGCGTGTGTGTGTATACATACGTATGTCAATATAGGTACATCTGTGCATGTGTATGTCTGTATACATACATGCATATGTCAATACAGGTATATCTGTGTGTGTATATATATGTCGATATATGTGTTTCTATGCATGTGCGTGTTTATGCGTATATATATATATATATTTCATGCATATATATATGTGCGTGTGTGTGTATATATATATATATATATATATATATAAAATTTTGCTTCAGTGTAGCTTCAGGCAAGACTCATATATTTTATCTTACTTTATTTAATTTTTTCTTTTTTTTTTTGACTGAAAATTAATTCTTTTTGCCATAAAAGTTAACTCGTGTAACTGGTAAGGATGTGGAGGTTGGCTGGGAGATGAGATGTTCCAGAAAAAAAAAAAACTTTTTCTCTGAAGGAAGTTTCTTTAACATCATCATCATCATCATCATCATCATCATCATCTTCAATGTCTTCAGCTTCTTCTGTATATATATAATATATATATACATTTTTTTTTACTTGTTCATCATTATAATTTTCTTGTTGTTGTCTTCTTTAGCTGGTCTGTTGGTATGTTTGTTGGTTGGTTGGCTTCCTATCTCCTATAAACATTGCTGACCTCGCTCCTCCCCCTCCATCACACCTACCTGACTCTTCTCCTCTTCTGCTCCATCGCTATGCAAAACCTCCTACTCCTGCCACCTTTACCGATTGACTCCCTCCTCCCTCACCTTCACCCACTCTTCTGTCTGTCTATATGTCCCCTCCACTCTATCTCTGTGTCTCTTTTCCTGTCTCTGTCTCTCTCTCTCTCTCTCATACACAACAGTCAAAGTAACATCGACCTACTTTGGATTGAACTTACAAAGAAACAAGAAGAAAATAATAATAATCAGAAAATCATCATCATCATCATCATCATCATTTCATCATCATATAATTATTTTGTAAACAAAATAAAACAAAACAACACTATCAAAACTGAACAAACATGTACACACACACACACAATTCTCAAATGCATATATACACATTTGCATATGTATCCACACACACATACACATACATTCATTGAGATATATATGTACATCTACACATACACGCATATATATTGTAACATGCATATGTATGTGCACACACAAACACACACTCACACACACACACACACACACACTCACACACACACACACAGACACAAATGCGTGTGCTAAGAATTTTTTTGTGAGAAAGGTAATTAAAAGACCACTGCCAACAACAAGAAGAAAAATAAAATTATATGTGTAAACAAACAACACACAATGTGCATGTATATATATATATATATATATATATATATATATGTATATAAAATATACTTGTATTCATTTAGAAGAATTAAGATGTTACCTTGTCAAGTTCATGTGTCTGGTTATCACATATATCTGTGTTTATATGTATGGTTGTACATACACATTTACATGAATACATATGTATATATATGAATAAGCAGATATACACATTAAACATACATAGCAAACAACATAAACACAAACAAACTTTTATATAGGAAATATCAGTATCAAATAGTTTTGAGTAATTGATTTTATTTAAACTGCAATTTTCTGATTCTGATTTTTCAACGATTCCAAAATTTAATTTTTTTCTTCATTTACAATAATTTTTATTTTATTTTTGTATGTTTTTCATTCTGATCTCATTTTTTTTCTTTTTTTTTTAATATATTTTAAAAATTTTCTTGTGTGTATATGTTTGTATGTGTTAGTCTTGTTTTAATTTTGTCTTTTTCTTCCTTCCTACAGTTTTTTCAGATATCATTTTTAAATTCATTTGACACCTAAGTTGGTTTTTTTTTTCCCTTAATTTCTTGTAGTAGTAGTAGTAGCAGTAGCCGTCGTAAGGTCTGCATTTCTGTGATATTTTTCCTTCTCTTCTTTTCAGATATTTGCTTTCTGTTTTGTGTTGACACAAGTTTTTAATCCATGGTTTTGTCTTGAAATTTTATTACTCTGCCCTCACACACATGAAAGAACCTACCCCATCCTCCCCTGACTCACTGTCTGTATCTTCTCTTATGCTCACCTTCTTGTACCCTGAGAATTTGCTCTGCACTACATCACTATCACATTTATCCCCTTCCAACAACTCCCGACCTCCCCTATATAATGTGTGGTAGTGATGTATACTTGCTATGCTTGTCTCTCTATCATATTTAGCCTTGACATAACATCACAACCCTGCTACCTCGAATACTCCTCATCACCTTGTAGCTGGAGCTTTTCTCTATTCTCCATCTTGCAAATTACTTTGGCAGCTTCATTAATCCTAGTGACACGAAAAAAAGCGCCACCACACACTGTGAAGTGGTTGGTGTCAGGAAGGGCATCCAGCTGTACAAACTATGCCAAAGCTGACACTGAAGTTCATCATAGACCTTTCGCTTGCAGTATCCTGTCAAACTGTCCAGCCTGTCCCAGCACGGAAAATAGACATTAAATTATTATTATTATTATTATTATTATTATTATTATTATCATTATTATTATTATCATTATTATTATTATCATTATTATTATCATTATTATTATTATTATTATTATTATTATTATTATTATTATTATTATTATTATTATTATTATTATTATCATTATTATTATTCAAGTGGCAAGCTGGCAAAATTGTTAGCATGCTGGGCAAAATACTTAGTGGCCTTTTGTTTGCCTTTACGTTCTAAGTTCAAATTCTACTGAGGTCATCCTTTACTGTTTACCATTCATCCTTTCAGTGTTGATAAAATAAGTACCAGTTAAGTACTGGGGTTGATTTAATCAACTTACTCCTTCTGTGAATTTGCTGACCTTGTGACAAAATTTGAAACCCTTATTATTATTACTATTATTATCATTATTATTATTATTATTATTATTGTCTCTTCATCACAGGTTTTGTTGGAGCTCCTGGAGCCTTGCATGCATAGCAGGCTTACTACCTGCTGCCTTTGGTAACATGCTATTCATTCTTTTCAGCTATCGAATACTTTCCTGATTATTCTGGCTATGCCAAGGAGGCAGACAGTTCTACTGGGCACTCGATTCCAGTTTCCATGATATTCCACTTGATGCCTTCTGATACTGTTCCCAAGGACCCAACAATAATTGGCACTATCTTCACTTTCTTCATTTTCCATAACCGGGCTATTTTGTACTTAAAAGGGTTGTATCTATCTATCTTTTCACCTTCCTTCTTGTCTATTTGTGGGTGAAAGGGGCATGCAACATCAACTTTATAGCATATGAGCTGCACCTTGTCCACCACCACTAGGTCTGGTCTGTTAAGCTCTAGCACCTGATTTGTATGTATGTACATACATACATCTGAATGTATGTATGTGCATACATATGCACATGCATATATTCACACCCAAAGGATTTTACTATTCCCCGACTCTGCCACTCTCTGTGGTTTGTGCTCATTACCATGTCTGGCCTCTCTGAAGCCCCCACTTTTCACACAGTTTCCAGTGAAGCACATTAGCTACCTGGTCATGTTGCCACAACTTGTAGAGGGTTTTAAATAAAACAAAAATACACATAAACACACATCAGCGCACACATACATATGCACACACCTACACACTACACACTAAATAAAGCCCTCAATTCAATAGCACTATGTACAAACTCTATACTTGGAATGACCAATTTTAAACACTATTGGAATTTACTCACAAGGTTTTAGAATCTTATATGTATACCATTCTGTCTAAATAATGTATCTACAGATGCAATATCCCTGCATATCTCACATCTGTTTTCATTCCTTCACCTCACTTTTTATTTCATATCTTATCTAAATTAATTATTGCATAACCATTTTCTCACACCGTCTCTGATGAAGGGATATAAAAAATATCCTGGAAACAGCTGTAAGACCTATTTACAAATGTTCTAAAATCTTTCGCAGCCTTGGACTTTTATATCATTCTGAAAAAAATTTTTTTTTACATATACACATGCTGGACTCCTACGTTGGACTCCTTATTCACATAATCACCGAACCTGGAACTTAATTATGGTCTGTCCATAGCACTTACTCAGCATTACCTGACACCTTTGGGTCTTATTGACACCATTACTTCTCATAACCTATATATATATATATATATATATATATACAGAGAGAGAAATAGGATAGGATAGGCTCCTACTATTTCTCATGTTTGGTCAATCTGGAGTATAGAAGACACTTACCCTAGCTCTTGTGCAGTTGGTCTGCACCCAGGACTACACGGCTGGGGGAGGCAAGCTTCTTAACCATACAGCCACACCTACTCCTGTGGAAAAGAAGTATGGTTATGTTTTCCTTTCTTTTCATTTTTCTTTTCCACATCTTTTAAAGGAAATGTCTCCATGTATGTGTACACAAATAAACCCACACCCACACACACACACACACACACACATATATATAAAGTAAGGAATGGCTTGCTTGCTTGCTTAGTTAATTACTTTGTCATGCTTTTTGAAAATTTTAATTATTTTTCTCTTGATTTACTCACCCACCCCAGCCTCTTCCCATCATGTAAAATGATAGGAAAATAGTTCTGAGTCAATAAGTTTTGCATTATCAGACTTTTTTTGTCACTCTTTGACTATGATTTGTTTCTTTTTCTTGTAGCTTATTGATCTTGTAGTGAATACGAGGATGGTGGTTGTGTTAGTGGTGGTTTTTGGAGATATATGTGATTATAGGTGCAGGCATGGCTTTGTGGTTGAGAAGTTTGCTCCCCAACCACTTGGTTTCAAGTTCAGTTCCACCACATGACTCCTTGCGCAAGTGTTTTCTATTATAACCCTTGTAATTGACCAATGCAATGCGAGTAAATTTGGTGGGAAAAAGATGGGAAATGAAAGAAGCCCTTGTATATATGTGAGTGTGTTTTGTCTCTCTGCAAGACATTGAATGATTGTTGTAAATGAATTTCATTCATTTCCAATATTATGCAAAGACAAGTTTGGCCATGTGGAAATATCACCTTGCATGGAAAGAAGTGATGCATGACAAAAATGAAGGTCACAGAAAAACTGCCTCATTAAATCCATCTGACTCATGTGGGCTTGGAAAATTGTTCATTAAAATGGTATGATTGACTTTGATTAGTTCTGGGTGAATTCTAAGGAAGTCTGTCTTTGATTTAAGGCATCCTAGTCCATGGCTTTGCCATCATTTTTAGCAGTACATGAGATTAGAGTTATCTAATCTGTTTGGCTGAGCCCCCCCCCCCCCCCCCCCAAGACTTAGTCCAGTACCTTAACTGAGCTATGAATCCCTACTCCTAGATTTTTGAACACTAATATAGAATCCATATCTTTTCCACAACTCACATAAAATACAACTTAAAGAAATAAAGAGTGAAAAGGGGAAGACATTCACCAATGAAATTAGGTTTAATGCAGGAATCAAGATTCCTTCCTCTCTTTCCTATCCAACTCACCAACTGCACCAAAAAAAAAAAAACAACAAAAACAGTAAGAAGTTGGAGGGAGGAAATGAGGAGGAGATAAACATTTTTAATGGAGTAAGAATATGAGAAATTATTATTAAATTTTATGAAATATCGATCTTTTATTTCCCACTGCACCAAGCCATACTTAAGAATATGGCTGCCCATCTCTCTAAAGAACTGACTAAAATATATAAAAAAGAATAAAACTCTCTACATAGGTACAAGCATCATTGTGTGGTAAGACGTTTGTTTCCTAACTGTATGGCTTGTAAGAAAATTACTATTTTTAAATCTCACAACAAGAGATATTCAGCAACAGTACTTTAGAGTAAAGATTATTTGCCAACATAACATGGCAGTCCTGGTTTAGGACCAATGTTGCTGTAATTTAGCCCCAGGAGACATTGTCTCCAGCTGGCTATTATGACACAATCTGTTTAAAAATATAAGGATACCGATCCCGTCGTACAGCCAGCTGGAGACGATATCTCTTGGGGCTAAATTACAGCAACATTTGTCCTAAACCAGGACTGCCATGTTATGTTGGCAAATAATCTTTACCGTATGGTTTGTGTTCAGTTCCACTAGGCAACACCTTGAGCAAGTGTCTTCTACCATAATTCTAGGCTGATTAATGCCCTGTGAGTAAGTTTGGTAGATGGAAACTGTGTGGTAGCCTGTCATCATCATCATTTAGCATCTTCTTTCCGTGCTGGCAGGGGTTAGACAGCTTAACTGGAACTGGTAAATTAGAGAGCTGCACTGAGTTTCATTCTGATATGGCATGGCTTCCATGGCTAGATGCTTTTCCTAATGCCAACCACTCTAAGGGTGTCATGGGTGTTTTTTATGTGCCACTGGTATGGGTGCTTTTATGTGCTACCAGCACAGGTTCCAGTGATGTGACACCAGTATTGTCTACGACATCAATTTCACTTGGCTTGATGTGTCTTCTCAACCATGGCATGTCACCAAAGGTCATGGTCATCTGTCATATATATGTATTTATTTATATAGATAGATAGATATCAATCTGTGTCACACAAAGCAGATACTTAATTGAAAACCTAATTTATGTAGTATTCATCCTGAAATATTTCAAAATGAATAGCACAATTAATTAGTACTCATTCTATTGGTCTCTTTTGCTGAAGCACTAAGTTATGGGGGACGTAAACACACCAACATCAGTTGTCAAGCGATGATAGAACGGGGGGACAAACAGACACACAAACACACACACACACACATGACGGGTTTCTTTCAGTTTCCATCTACCAAATCCACACACAAGGCTTTTGTCGGCCCAAGGCTATAGTAGAAGACACTTACCCAAGGCACCACACAGTGAGACTGAACCTGGAATCATGTGGTTGGTAAGCAAGCTACTTACCACACAGCCACTATATATATATGCAGGGTGTCCACAAAGTCTGGGTACATGGGATTAACACATACTTCAAGAAATTATTATTTCTTATATCTAATTGTTTATGTTATGATTTTATTTACTCCATGTGCTCAGACCTTCAGTTTTCATTTGTCAAGTCTACTCTCAAAGCTTTGCTTGATCCAGAGCTACAATAGAAAACACTTTCACAAGGTTCTGCACTGTGGGACTGAACTAAAGACCACATGGTTCAGAAGCAATTTTCTTAACAACACAACCATGCCTATGACAATAGATAGAAAAATAATTATGAAAAAAAAAAAAAGAGAACAAAACAAGACAAGACAAAATGGCAATTAATTATTTTGTGTTTCTGGCCTTGTTTGAAATGAATCATTATTTGAGCTGAGATTTATAAACTAGTTAGGACACTGGTCAAGTAACACTAAAACTTAGTCATTAAGTACTTATTTTAAAATGATATATATAACAAAGAAAAAAAAAAAAAACCAATAAAGGTGGCAGTAGCAATTAATGACGATTTGTTAAACACCTACACCATTACTACTAATTTAAACATTTATATAAGCCAAAAATAAAAAAAGTAAACGAAAAACATAAAATTAATGTAAAAATTATAAACAAAATGATAGGAAACAAAAGCAAGTGAGAAAATGTAATGTGAAGAAAAATTAAAAATAGAAAAATAAAAATGATAGCTATAACAAATCAAAGAGAAAATGGTAAATACATAAATTAATGAGTAAATAAATAAAATAGATAAATAAATAAATAAATAAATAGACAAAATGTTAGTGATTAGAAGACGGAACTATATTTTTTTCGTCCAATTTCTTTCTCTCTCTCTCTCTCTCTCTCTCTCTCTCCATATATAATTATATATATGTATATAAGTGTATGTATACTTGAGTATATTTATATGCGTATGTATATATGTATGCAAATGTGTGTGTGTGTGTGTATATATATATACATAAACAATCATTTAACATCCATTTACCATACTGTTAGAACATATATATATATACATAATAATGTCTTTACATGCATGTATATATCTATATATCTGTATGTGTGTGCATATATTTGTATTTATCACTGTCTCCCTCTGTAGATACGATATATCTCACTTTATACACACAAACACACATATAATCACTGCCATATCTATTGGTTTTCTTTTTTTTTTTTTACTATCAGTTATTTTACTTTATCGTTTGTTTTCTTTTTACACAGTTAAACTTTGTTTCTTACTCATGTAGATTTTTTTAATTAATTTCATGAGAGACTTTCTGGTTTTCACAGCAAGTCAAATAGTTATTTATCTCTTAATTTTTTTCTCCCAAATCAAAATGCCTTTTTTTTTTTACTTCTCTCTACATATGTCTTTATGTATTTTTGCATCTGTATGTGTGTGCTTATATGTGTGTATATGTATATATATATATATATATGTAAGACAATTTAAATAAATAAGGAGAATTATACATCTACACACTTTTTATTATTATAGTCATTTATACAGCATATTGCCTCCTTTAAACCTCTGTCTGACATATGTCTCTGCTTCATGAATATCTTGCTATATGGTGTTTATTTACCTTTTGTTGGTTTATCTTCATCCAGGTTTTATCCTGGTTAAAAACGTATCCATGCAGCTTTATTCAAGGTGTTGCCACTATTAAAGTTTGAAGTGGACTTCAAGTATAATTGTTTAGAGAGTCTTATATGTTTGGTAGGGGACAATTATTGTTGAGTGCGAAGAACATGTGAGGTAGTAATTAGAAAATTGATATAGTTTTAAAGTCTATTATCATAGGAGCAGGCATAGCTGTGTGGTAAGAGGCTTACTTCCCAACCACATGGTTCCTGGTTCAGTCCCACTGTGTGGCACCTTGGGCAAGTGTTCTCTACTATAGCCTTGGGTCAAACAAAGCTTTGTGAGTGGATTTGGTAGATGGAGTTCATGTCCAAACAAGTAGGAGCAGGTTTTGCATTGTGAAAATGCAACCAGGGGTATATAGGGTTAACCCAAGGGGAATTTGGATCTGGGGACCTCATGATTACAAAGCACAAACTTCTTAATCATTCACTCATGCCAACATCTATATATATTTAGACAGATGGACAGGAGCACAGACGGCAGCATGGAGAGATGCATGGACAAACTAACAGATCACCAATGCCTGTAGAAGGATTTTAGGTTGAGTGTGACTTTCACAACACCACAACGACTCTCACGTGTTTCTTACTCATGTCTCATATTACTCATACACAAATCTATCCACTCCTCCGTTCATTCCAACACCTACCATCCTGCTAAATTCTCATTTAGCTCTCCACCCACCAACCAATCAATCATTTTCCTTTGTACTTTTCTTCTGGTTTATGTAGGAGTCCAGAGGTGAGGTTGTCTGTTAAGTCATACTGCCTCATTGCTGGAGCTTAATGATTCTGTGCATTATAAGTATACTAAGTTCTAACAGTTGGTTAGTGATGGCTAAACAGAATTTATATATATATATATCCATATCCATAGAGGTGGAGAGAAATAGAGGGGAGAATATATATTAGGAAAGTGCACTAACGTTTTTAAGTTGTGATTTTCTTTTAGACAAGGAATTTTTAATGACAACAGTATTCCAATATATACCATTTATGTATTTTGTGTAAAATACAATTGTCTCCTGGAATTGTTGCAGATATTCATGGGCTGCTTGAAATAAATATGATTTGATATCGATATAGAGCAATTTAAATGTCAAACAATGAAAGTATAAATCCTTTGCTGTCATCCATAGTTTTTGGAACTGTGTAGTTACCTTTTGAAGAAATGTTTTTGAAAGAGGAATTTTAATAACTCATCTAAATATCGGCCAATTCCTGCACAGTATTCATTATCCAACCTCATTTCAGGACCTCAAAGTAGTTGCTTGGTATATCTGTGTAACATACTGTAAAGCTAACCAGAGAAGATGCCACTTTGAAGGCGATGCAAACTGAAACAATATTAGGGAAGATGCTGCAATCTTGCATTTTCCAAGCAACATGAAGAGCTGCTTTGCTACGATCGCTATGCCTCTTAAGCAAATTTGCATTATCACTAGGTACCTATGCTGTTTCAAGAACAAGTATTAGAAAAAATCCATTCTTAGATTTTACTTCTACCATGTAAAAACCAAGCTCTGATTCTCATTGATGATACTGTACGGTCCATGATTGGTAAGGATCTTTAACTGTGTGAACTACCAGCTCCAGTATGAACTACAAGTACAACTCTCAGTCAAGAGATTCCTTAGATAACCATCTATGGCAGTTATCAACAGAAAAAATTTATTCACCACAATAACTTGCTTTTGGTTTCAGAAAGAAAAAAAAAAACAAAATGTTCATGCAAATATCAAACAAAATGGTGACAATCAACTCGGGAGGAATAGTTTTTTTTTTTTTATGCAAATGATGGAAAAAGCAAAATGACTTGTTCAACTTAATTTTGGTAAATAAAAAGTGCTTCACTCAAGCAGACTCAATATGGCAGGGTCTTTACCTGGAATTGTTAATGGATGGCAGGATTGCTTAGATTGCTCTTAAGCTGTCACTCAGCCTTGCAACACAATGGAAATTCTGCGTGCCAAGTAGGTAAAGAATCCGAACAGACTGACGTTCTGAGGTAGACCAAGCAGAAAATATGAGATGAATACACAGTGTCACCACTGGCTTGCACTCGAAGCTCTCAGTTGTACTCTACAACATCTTAAAAGTAACATGGACATGAGTAGAATCAATTTTACTCTCTGTGGATTTCAAGCAAACTCTGCTAGTCATTTCAGAGGATTTACCTCAAATAAACATATTTGCAGACAAGAGGGAAAAAATTCATCTTTCTACCAACTTGCACTTGCTAGAGAGGTCTCAGCAACCAAGTTTGCCAAAGTTTTGCTTTAATTTCAACATTTTCTATCCTCAGTGGAAATGTGATAAAAGAAAAATGCAGAACTATCACCAGTACATCTCCGGAAATGCTACTGAAAGTTTGTCCTAATATCTCACACAATTGTAGAAACTATGAGTGGTTTTCTGGTGGTGCTATAAAATTTGGATTCCTGAAACTCTATTATAGATAACTAGCTGTCATAACTCTTACACTTCATGGATCAAATCCACTATTATGATTGGGTATTCTAAGAAAAAAGCTGCTTCCATTCTCTACATTCCTGTCAGCCCATCAGATATACTCTTTCAGTTCAAATATCTTCAGTAGCTAGTGACACTAGGTGCCGGTGCAGCCTTCTTTCTATTTCCATCTGTTACATTCTGAATGCTCCTCAGGATTAAGTGTGGGAGGACTGAGGGGTGGGGGTACCCATGTCTGCTTCTGATTATGCAGGCACCTAGAATTAGTAAAAGTATCGTATGGGTGAATGTATTTGTGTCTCCTTTTTTCGTGATATTGTGTGTTAATTGTGAATGAGTGTCACTGCCATACAGTCTGGGTCATTTGTTTTGAATATTCTGCAAGACCATGTCTAGACATGGGGAAATATTTCTTTGCTTAGAAACAGGTGTGAGTTGATGAGCAGAAATGTATTTGGTTGTAGAAAACCTGCCTCAATAAACTCCATGTAGCCCATGCAAACATGGAAAAGTGGATGTTAATAAATGAAAAAAAAAAGGTGTGTGTATGTGTGTGCATGTGTATAAAGTTTATTAATAATGGTTTCAAATTTTGGCACAAGGCCAGCAATTAGTGGGGGAGTAAGTTGATTACATCGGCCCCAATGCTCAACTGGCACTGATTTTATCAACCGCCAGCAGGATGAAAAACAAAGTCAACCTTGGTGGAATTTGAACTCAGAGCAATAAGAGCTTTCAAACGTTTTGCCCAGCAAGCTAATGATTCTGCCAGCTTGTCACCTTAAAGTTCATTAATAATTAAAAATAAAAAGAAAAATGTTTAGCGTTTCTCTGATTAAAACTGTCCCTTTTAGACTTCCCTGCAAGTTCATTTTGTAGAATTCATGTTTAGTACAGTTAGCCTCAGTTTCTAACTAGAAATTATGAACACAATGGACAATACATCAGTTTCATATACTTTTATCGAAGCGTGCATTTATGTATGTGTTGCATGTTTGCATGTGTGTTTGTCAATGTGTATACATTTATGTGTATGTCTGTGTGCATGCATTTTTATGTGCATTTGTGTGTTTATGTAAATTCTATGTGTACATGTGTGAAAGAGTAAGTAGTGTCGATGGGGGAGTTATTACAGTCATGACAGCTCTGAGACTTCACAACCCACTGAACTATCTACCATTCACTCTCCAACTATTTTATTCATTGTGCCAGCTGCATTAGGGTCATTATTTAGCTATATATGTACAAGCAGATGTGTGTCTGTGTGTATGTGTGTGTGTGTATATATATATATATATATATATATATATATATATATATATATATATATACACAAACATATATATGTATAGACACATACATAATTATATGTACGCATTTATATATATATATATATATATATATATATACATATATATATACATATATATATATATATACACAAACATATATATGTATAGACACATACATAATTATATGTACACATTTATATATATATATATATATATATATATACATATATATATATATACACAAACATATATATGTATAGACACATACATAATTATATGTACGCATTTATATATATATATATATATATATATATATATATATATATATACATATATATATATATATACACAAACATATATATGTATAGACACATACATAATTATATGTACACATTTATATATATATATATATATATATATATATATATATATATATACATATATATATATATATACACAAACATATATATGTATAGACACATACATAATTATATGTACACATTTATATATGTGTACATATATGTGTATATGTGTGTGTGTATATATACATGTATGAGTCTGTATGTATGTATATATATATATATATATATATATATATATATATATATACAGACTCATACATGTATATATACACACACACACATATACACATACACACACATATATGTATATGTGCAAATAATTATTTCTTCTGTGCTTATGCCAAATTGTGTGCATGTGTGTGTACTGAACCACACTCCCCCTAATCTGCATACATATACACATGCATATATGATATCTCTATATCTATGTTCATATATATATGTATAGATATATGTATGTTTATATATGTATACGCACGCACACACACACACACACACACACTTTCCGTGTGTGTGTGTGTAAGTGTGTGTGTGTAAGTGTGTGTGTAAGTGTGTGTGTAAAAGTATGTCCCAGATATCAAAATATAAAACTAGAAATACCAAAACAACAAAATAAAAAGCGCATGCACACACACACACATGCACAAAAAGTAAAGAAAATGAAAAAAAGGACCCCTAAAAACCCTTCCAAAATAATAATAATAATAATAATAATAATAATAATAATAATAATAATAGAGGAGAAAGTAATTGAGCTATGAAATATTATTGAATGCAAAATTCCCTGAATGCTTTCCCCAGCAATGATAAACTACAGAATATAGTTTTCTGTTGTGATTGATGCATACAATAAAGGAACAGAAAGCTTATTCATTTATTAATATATTTTTTTTTTGTGCATTGCTCTGAGAATTTCCCCCTTTTCCGATATTTTATTATATTTTTGTTAGATGATATTATTCTTATTTTCTTCAACTTACCTTCTTTTTAAAAAAATTAACTTTGGTTTCCCAATTTTTTTTTATTATTATTTTATTCCCACATCATTATTATTATTATTATTATTATTATTGTTATTATTGTTATTATTATTATTGTTATTATTATTATTATTATTATTATTATTATTATTATTATTATCATCTTTATTTTGCCTTAAAATATTTTTTCTGTTCCCTCACCCATCTTGCTGCATTTGTTTGTGGCTGACTTAGTTGTTTTGTTTTGTTTTGTTTTTTCCCTCTTTACTACACGGTTTTGATAAAATAGTTCAGTGCGGCTATATCCAGATTATATGATGATAACAAGTAATAAAGTACCTATCACTACCAGCAATATTTATTGAGTGAGGTGACTAATGGGAAGCTGTCATGGCTGCATGGTTATAGTTTGTTCCACAACCATGTGCATTGTGAGTGCAATTTCATTTGCACTGCACTTTCTTTGGGCAAGCGTTTTCAATTGTAGTTTTATATATGCATGTATATGTATATATAGATATATGTGTGTGTGAGTGTATATATGTATATACATACATACATACATATATATATATATATATATATATATATATATATATAGTCATATCTTGCCTGAAAATCCTGTGACCCCACAACTGAAACTCAGACTATCAAACAGACTGACTCAACCAAAATAACAAAATAAATATATGCTTTATATATATATATATATATATATATATATATATATATATATATATATCATCATCATCATCGTTTAACGTCCGCTTTCCATGCTAGCATGGGTTGGACGATTTGACTGAGGACTGGTGAAACCAGATGGTAACACCAGGCTCCAATCTAATTTGGCAGAGTTTCTACAGCTGGATGCCCTTCCTAACGCCAGCCACTCAGAGAGTGTAGTGGGTGCTTTTACGTGTCACCCGCACGTGCAATGAAATTTGTATATATGTATAGTTCTGTATGAATGTGTGTGTGTATCTATCTATATATTTATATGTATCTATAGGTATGTATAAATAGTGTGTATACGTGTATGTATGAAGTGTCAAAATGTTCCTGGACTAGTTATGTTTGATAAAAAAAACTAAACTTATTTACCTAAGTTTTAATATCATCTCCTTTAAAACAGTTACCTTGCACAGCAATACACTGGCCCCAGAATTCCTGCCACTTTTGGAATCTGGTGTGGAAGTCATTTTCTCGAGGATCTTCCATGGTTTGCTCTTGACCTCGACAATGGTGTTAAAATGGTGACCTTTCAGCTGCGTCTTCATCTTGAAGAAAGATGGAAGTCTGCAGGTGCTAAATCTGGCGAATAGGACATGTGTAGAAGTAATACCATGTTGTTTTTGGTGAGAAACTCATGAGTAAGGAGAGCTTGATGAGAGGGTGCATTGTCATCATGAAGAATCCAATTCTTCATCCGGTCCCTTTTGCTGAATGTCCTCCCTCAAACACTTCAAAATGTTGCAGTAGGACTCTCAGTTGATGGTCTGGTCCTCAAGGACGAATCCTCGATGCACAATACTGCAGGTATCGAAAAAAAGGATGAGCATGCTCTTGATTGTGTTGCAGCTATGTGGTACTTTCTTCGGTCATGGAGATGAAGGCCTCTTCCATTGTGATGACTGCTGCTTTGTCTCAGGGCTGTACCCCTAAACCCAACTCTCATCACCCGTGATGATCTTTGATATGGAGGATGGGGCATCAATGGCATGCAGATGGAGATCTTGACAGACTTTGACACAATGTTCTTTCTGCTCAGTAGTCAGCAGGTGGGGGATAAACTTGGCAGTGACACATTGCATGTTTAATCCAGACGTTAGGATTGCCTCTGCATGGATCCATACAACAGACCAACAACATCAACAATGTCATTGGTTGTCCTCCGATCATCCTCATGCACAAGATGATGAATTTTCTCCGCATTTCCAGAGGTGATGCTCGTGGCAGGTCTTCCAGATTGCTCCTTGCCTTCCAGGGATGTTCTTCCACTTTTCAAGGACGTGTGCCACTTGAAACATTGTGATGTCACTTGGCACACTTGGCCTTTTGACGGTCATTGCCAGTTCTCACTGCACATGCAACCATGTGCTGACATCTGTTGGTGTGCTACAGAACTAGTCTGGGAACTTTTGGGTGGAGTTGTATGTGTGTGTGTGTGTGTGTGTGTGTGTGTGTGTATATATATATATATATATATAGATAGATACATACATACAAATATGTGTATATGTAGATTTATTTAGCTGTGCCTGTTCATATGTATATGCGTGTGTGTGTGTGTATATATATATATATATATATATATATGGATACACACACACTCATAGATTGGGTGTTGTATGTGTAAGTTTTTGAGAACAAGACTTGCACATACAAAATAAAGTACTCACCAGTTCAACTTAAAACATGTGCTATTTCATTTGTGTGTACATTATTATTGTCTAATATATTCCTGTTCTGATTTTAAGGGATCTTCTTCATAACTTGCATCTATTTTTGACCATTAACATTTCAATATCTGCTTTTCCATGCTGTCATGGGTTGGACATGCTTCATTGAAGCAGAATTTTATGACTTGATGCCCTTTCTCTCACCACTCTTTTTAGTCACCTATTCTGACTTAGAGGGACAAAGTGTACCTATTTGAGAACTTGCATTTGTTTGGTACTTTATTTTCGTTTTCCTTTGTAGCCCTCACTTGTCACAGACATCATCTGTCATATTACATTTAAAATGAGACCCACTCCTAAATATTTCATATCTGCCTTTATCTACTTATATATATTGCATGTCTTTTAGTGAAAATGTCTTGTAATGTTAATAAGTTAATAGGAGTTAATAAAAGTGAGGGATTTGGGGGAAGGTTTGGAAAGAAAGCATTGAACAACAAAAATTGAAACAATACAGCAATGCAATACTTGAAAAGAGGTGAAAACTGGAACAAACACACCCCACCATATGTATGTGTATATGCAAGTATGTATATTGAAATATGTATGTATGTGTGTGTGTGTGTGTGTGTGTGTATACACACACAAGTACTCTCACACACACATTCTGTGTGTGTCTTTCAATGATATTGGTGTAACATATAAAATGTAGGTGAGAAAAAAATCTATGCTTTATGATAAATATCTCTTGCAATATTTGTCCTGTATTGAGTTAGACACCCTTTTATCATTCATTCTATCAGGAATACAGTGAATCGTTGATTGGCCAGTTGGAAACTGACAGCCAACCAATAGAAATGCTATTGTTCACAAATTGCTTGATGGTAAACATGGGGTTAAAAAACAGTTTCAGATGGATGCCTTTTGTATATATATATATATATATATATATATATATATATATATATGCATGCATACACAGACATGCACAACACACACACACACATTAAGGCATGTAAGCCACCACATTGATGGTTAAACAATACAGAAATGGTTCTGCATGTCTAGTTTTTCCAGCACAATAAAAGGACCTCTACATTTCATTATTTATTGTTGTTTAGCTCCCTTTGGTCAAATGTGTTACAGCTATATCTCTTTTACTCTTTTACTTGTTTCAGTCATTTGACTGCGGCCATGCTGGAGCACCGCCTTTAGTCGAGCAAATCGACCCCAGGACTTATTCTTTGGATGTCTGAACAATTTTTTTTTAAAGATGCATTATCCAATATGTCCTTCATTTTTGACTCAATACTGTTGTTGTGTTTAGCCTCTGGTCAGTTCTGAAGCAACAGAACTATGATCAAAGACGTTCTGGCTGTGACCATCTTGTAATTTTTTTTTTTACAAGTGTGTCTACGATCACATTATCCAATTGTACTTTGTTTCTCAAGACAGGGATTTGAAAAATATTTGGCTTCAGTTTCTATAGCTGATGGAGTCTCTGTTTTTAAGACTCAATCAAAGAATTTGATGTTTATTTTTTTGAGTTCCAAATTTTTCTTGATGCCATCTCAGCCATCAGTTGCTTTGACCAGATTCCCCAAATTCCTAGAAAATGCTTTAGTCAGTTACATTTTGTGTTAGGA
Organism: Octopus bimaculoides; assembly: GCF_046866305.1. Classification (NCBI taxonomy): domain Eukaryota; kingdom Metazoa; phylum Mollusca; class Cephalopoda; order Octopoda; family Octopodidae; genus Octopus; species Octopus bimaculoides. The sequence goes on from NC_142951.1 coordinate 8,540,494, forward strand.
AACCAAAATAGATTCAAGTTCAAATCACAGAAAAGATTTATAATAACTATTTCACTGGCTTAATATCCTCATTATGTATCAATTGATTAAATGAAGGTGGATGGTTGGGTAAATTACACAATTGTTGTATTGCTCCTAGGTATTCTCCCATTAAACTGAAATGTTCCAGATGTGACTGTTCTATTTTCATTTTGCTGATGTAAAATACATTGGTTGGTGGATTGATAGAGTCATTAACTGTGGTGGTATCCCAGCTCTGAGTTCAAATCTTGCTGAAATTAGCTTGGCCTTTCATATTTCCAATCTTTATAAACAAAGTACCAGTCGAGTACTGAAGTTGATTCCTCTTTCTCTCTCCCCCTCTTTTTATCTCGCTTTATCTCTCAGAATTGGCTACGTTGCATTGTGAACTAGTTAGAATGAGTTCATTCATAGAAATCTTTCCTTTGTATGTTAGATGAGTGTTTGAGCATGGGGCTAGCAGAAACCACTTATCATAGAAACACTGATACACTAATAAAACTGTTCAAGACTAAATCATTGTACTGTGTTGCTCAGCAATGGTAACAATAAAAATAATAAATACAAGATAATGTTATCCAATGTAATTCTCATTTTTGAAACAGCAGGATGTGATTGAGGGTGATTTCGCTGTTATATCCACAGCTTCAACCATCCACTTAGAGGCTTCCTTTCTTTTACTGGCGGTGGTAGAAAGGTGAGTTATGAGAATGAATAAGGAATTAAGATAAGTTCAATACCAGGTTGCATTTAAAATTCATTCGCTTATATATATATATATATATATATATATATATATATATATATATAAATAATATGTTTTATTTATTAATAGCTTTTAAGTGTTTGTATTTTCTGTTCTACTTTGTGAGATAGAGAAAGTGTGGAAGTAGTCTAATAGAAAAAAAAGTTATAATGACAGCAATTAATAATAATAATAATAATAATAATCATAGTAATGCTGCTGCTGATGATGGTGATAATTATAATGATTATTATTATTGTTGTTGTTGTTGTTGTTGATTTTGTAATTATAATGCTGATGAGAATGAAGGGGTGGTGGTGGTGGCAGCAGCAGAGATTACCGATAAATGAATTAGTCTGGAGAATTTTATGTGTGCATATATGTATTTATATTCATATATGTATGTGTGTGTGTAGATTTTTGTATATAAACATAAGTATATACCTACATTTATATATATATATATATATATATATATATATATATATATATATATATATATATATATAAATGTATGTGTGTATATTCATTTGTATACATTTGTATATATATATATGTGTATGTGTGTATATATACATACATATAAATTTGTATATGTATACATATATATTTATGCATACACTCACACACACACATATATTATTTGATGAAATGGTGAAAATGGATCTACTATTTCTCATGAGTGGAATTAATAATATTAGTCATGATAATCACATCATCATTATTATCATCATCACCATAATCAACAACAATGAACACACACACGTGTGCACGCGCACACACACACACACACACACACACTCAATGTAACACCCCATCACCACCACCACCACCACCACCACCACCATCACCATCATTTGTATTTTCAATCATTATGATAATTTGATAAAAACAAAAACCAAGGAAGGAAATAATAATAATAATAATAATAATCTTTATTGTTTCTTTGCTTTTTTTTTTTAATTGTGTTTATTTAGTTTGGTATTTCTTCTA
>NC_142951.1:8547252-8552252 GCF_046866305.1 Octopus bimaculoides
GTCAATAGAAATAAGTGGGTGCTTGGTTTGCCATAAATATATAAATGCTAGGTTTTTTTCTTAAAACATGAGTGCTATATATGTTCTTAATAGCTGAGTGGTAGGTTTGTTCTTAATAGGTAAGTACTAGGTTGGTTGCAATACAATAATTTTTTACTGAGCATTCTTTGATTTGCTGCTGGTATTTAGAGAAATGATACTAATGTGTGTCCTCATCATCATTGTTTAACGTCCATTTTCCATGCTGGCATGGGTTGGATAGTTCGACTGGGGACTGGCGAGCCAGGAGGCTGCATCAGGCTCCAATCTGATCTGGCAATCTTTCTACAGCTGGATGCCCTTCCTAATGCCAACCATTCTGAGAGTGTAGTAGGTGCTTTTTAAGTGCCACCAGCACAGGAGCCAGTCAGGTGGCACTGGCATCGGCCACGTTCAGATGGTGCTTTTCCTGTGCAACTGGCATGAGGAGCCAGTCAGGCAGCACTGGCAACGACCAAGCCTATTTGGTATTTTAAGCTTTATAAATCATAGACACCTTTTGGTAAAATCAATTGACAAAATGGCACAGTTGCCTTCCAGTGCATATATATTTTCTCTCTCTCTGAATACATACATACATACAGACATACATACATAATATAGGCAGTTAGGGCAAATCCCAGCTGTTTGCTTTTGAAGCAAGTCTGCTTATTCCATTATTACAATCCAATATGTAGTCTCAGTTGCTGCTGTATGTTAGTTCAAAATACATATTAAAATTGAGAATTATGGAAAAATTACTTGCAGAGTCATTGTATAACAAAACAGGAAATTGGAAATAATACCAAAAAATTTCCAATTTCCTGTTTTGTTATGCATAGATACATATAGGTGTGTGTGTGTGTGTGTGTGTTGATATCTTTGTCTTGCTAATTGAGTAAAAATATACTTCACTAATGTGATCTTCTACGACTGAAACATATCTGTTGCTTTCACCAGTTAGCTATACAGAGCAGGTCTTCTCCAAACTGCATTATTTATATATTGTCCAAAAATTACATACAGATGCAGGGGTAGCTGTTTAAATAAGAAGTTTGCTTTGCAGCCACATGGTTATGGGTTCAGTCCCACTGTGTGGCATCTTGGGCAGAAGTATTTAGTTATAGTCCCAGGCTGACCAAAGCCTTGTGAGTAGATTTGGGAGATGGAAAATGTATGGAGGTCAATTATACATGTGTGGGTGTGTATGAGAGTGTGTGATGTGTTGATATCTATGTATATATGTATGTATATGTGTTTGTCCATACCCCACTGCTTGACAACCATATCGGTTTGTATATATCCTTGTAACTTAGTGGTTCAGCAAAATAGACTGATAGAATAAGAACCAGGCTTGGAAAATAATTACTGGGGTTGATTCGTTTCACTAAACTATAGAAAGCAGTGCCCCAGTATGGCCGCAGTCCAATGACTAACTCAAGTAAAAGATAAGCTACTTCTTAACCACACACACACACACACACACACACACAAGCGCACACACATCTATGTGTGTTCTATATATCTTTCTCACACACACTTCATTTTCATCTTGGTACAATGCTCTTCTTTAACACTGATCTGCTTTACCCTCCAGCACAAGTTTTGTTTAAAGACAAATAAACAGAAAGCATTTTTCAACTTTGATAAACAAAACACATTTACTGCGTGCGCGCGCACGCACACACACACACACACATGCAATATTTATAATGCTGTATGTACTTTTGTGTTCAAAACTATGCATATGCAACAATATATGTCTGTTTAAATATTGTCTTTGACAAACAAAAGATTACCACCACCACTGGCAACGAGATCACCTGCACCAGCATCACCACAACCGCAACCACAACCATAAACAATAACTAACTCCACGACTACCACCACTAAAGGCAGTAATTTTCACCACAACCAATAACAAAATTGAGCAAGAGTGAAAGTCTTTGTGGTTATCTGGTCAGCTAGAAATAACAGCCGAATCTCCCTCAAGTACCCACTTCCTATTTTGCAGGATTTTTCAAGCCAAGCCAACTAGCAGGAGACTTAGGGGTAGAGCAAGAATGAGAATGGCTGGATGACAACCATAGTCTCAGTTGGTCATTCTTGGGAATCCAGGTGGGAAGTGTAATAACAGTTGCTTCTGATAGGATCCTATGGAGGAAGTGCCTGAGGACTCTACACTGACAACCCTTCCAGGAAGCGCAGATGGAGAAGATGGATGGATAGATGGATAGATGGATGGTTCTGAGTTAATGTAAAACGATGGGATGATCATGGCTGGAATGCCTTCATTCATAGGGCGTCTCAGTCAACATTGATCTTGTACTAAATGTCCATAGCAGTGCTATCACCATCAGTCAGTCCATCACTACTAAGAACATCGTCATCATAACAATGACGGCGACCACCACCGCTACCACCTCAAATACTAACCCTCATTATGACTACAGTTATTGACACAAATAATTGCCTAAACTCATATCCTTCAAAGTATAGATAAAAAGATGCAGCAAACCCTCGCACCCATACCATCTCTCTCTCCCCCTCACTCCCTCTCTCTCACACACATACTCTCAATCTCTTTCACATTCTCTCTCTTTCTCTCATTCACTCGCTTTCTTGCCCTTTAACTGTCTCTTTCTCATTCTATGTACATACACACACACACACACACACACACACACTCTGTCTGTCTGTCTCTCACTCTCTCTCTCTCTCTCAAACACACACACACAGAATCTTTGAAAAACCAACAATTCTCATTATGCTTGTTTCATTCATTCAGAACAAAAACAATATTTTCTGTCTTTTGTTTCACTTCACTACAAAAACTAAAAATTCTTTTCCTGTTTTTTTTTTCTTTTTGTTTAATATTTTTAAACTTAATTAATTATTGATTTTTACTTTCATTTACATATTTATAAGTGTGATTGAACACACATACACACACACACACAAACACACACACACACATGTATGTTTGTGTATGTTGATGTATATGGATGTGTGTGTGTATAATGATTATATGCATAGTCTTGTGTATATATTTGTATATGTATATCAAATAATGTATATATGTGTGTGTATAATATATATTAGCCAAAGTACTAACATAGTGAAAGGAAATGTTTATTAACCAATGTATATGATTTATATTTACACAGATACAGACATACATATATATATACATATATATATATATACATATATATATATATATATATATACATATTCTTAAAATTTCTATTTTTCAATCTTTCATTAAGTTACGATTGTCAGATGATAATTTACATTAATTACTCAGTGTTACTTATGTCAAATACTTAATTAGAAAGAGAAAGTTAAATGACTGTTCTGATGTCTTAATCTCTCCATATTAAAAATCCAGCTAAGTACTGTGGTTGGGAGGTTATCAAATGTTCCCTCCTTTGCTCAGAATTGCTGGTCTTGTGCTAAAATTAGAAAGAGTCATTACGTTAAAACAAGTTAGTACAGTTCTCTTGTGACTTAGCTGGGTTGATACCAACCTCCTTGAGATTGCCCCAGGTTCTATGACACATGCTGCCGCTTCTAAAATGATCTAAATTAAAACCTTCCATCAAAATTTCCTGTTAAATTATGCTCCAGGCGGCAGCTTAATAAGAACATAGTTATTTTGCTAAATTCTTTGTTGTTTTCAAAATCAAATGAAATAAAAACATCTTCTAAGAGAAATATGTTAACAAATAGGGCCAAACCCAAACTCACTATAAGAAACAATGCATCTTGTTGCACAACAGCAACTTAATTGTGGCTCTAGGTGTACTTGTGTGCCTATCTGTGTTAGTGTATAAGCTTCATTATTGTATATGGCAGTAAGCTAATGAACTGACAGAATCATTAGCATGTTGGACAAATTGCTTAGTCAGCTTTTCTGTTTTGAGTTCAAATACAGCTGAGGTCAACTTTATCTTTCATCCTTTTGACATTGATAAAGTACTAGTCAAATACTGGAGTTGGTGTAATTGACTAAACCCCTTTTTACTTTCCTTTATTTTTGGGGTCGATAAAATAAAGTACCTGTCAAGTACTGGGGCGAATGTAATTGTTTAAAACAAACCCTTTCCCCCTTAATATTACTGAGTTTGTGCCAAAATATAGAACCATTCTCAAGGTGGCAAGTTAGCAGAATTGTTATCTTCTTGGACAAAATGTTTAGTGGCATTTCTTCCAGCTTTATATTCTGAGTTCAAATCCCACCGAAGTCAATTTTGCCTTTCATCCTTTTGGGATTGATAAAATAAAATACTGGCCAAATACTGAGTCAAAGTGATCAACTGACTCCTCTCTCTAGAATTACTAGCCTTGTGCTAAAATTTAAAACCATTCTCAAGACTGCCACATTGTTAGCACACTGAGCAAAAATGCTTAGAGGTATTTCTTCTCTTCGTGTTTTGAGTTCAAATACTGCTGAGGTCACCATTTAACCAACTTTCTTGAACCATCACTTTTTACGTATTCCTAAAGCATCAGACTCTTACCCGCAAACTTCACTGTTTTCGTTTAGTCTGATGTTTTGGGAATACATAAAAAGTGATGGCTCAAGAAAGGTGGTTAAAATAGATGGTAACTTAAATAGTGGCAAATACATCCAGTTGCTGAAGGACAATTTCATACCGGATTTGGATGATGGTGAGATTTTTCAGCATGATGGAGTTCCATGCCACAGATTGTGTGCAACACAAAAGAGTCTGGTTGATGAAGGTGTTACCATATTGAAAGATTGGTCAGCTTAGAACCCTAACTTAAATATCACCAAGCAAATGAGGACAAAACTAAAAAGAAGAATTCATTAGAAGAATCCACTCAATCTTGATGAGTTGTGGGAGCTCAGCCTCAGAGAATGGCATCTCATACCTGTAAAGATTGTGAAGGAGTTGTATGCATCTTTTTCCAGATGCGCTGATGCAATTATTCAAGCTAAGGCAAGCCACACAAAA
>NC_142951.1:8559752-8587252 GCF_046866305.1 Octopus bimaculoides
AGGCTATTGGCAAGGGGCTGATTCCATACAAAACTTATACTATGTCTAAATCTGTCATAACAAAACCTCCCCATGGAAAAACTTCAAAAAGGAAAAAACACAATAAAAAAAACAAAATGAAAGTCTTAAGCAACTTGGAGGAATTATACTTTTGATATGCCTTGTATGGCATCTTAGAAATTTTCCCATGTTAATCGAGAGAATAAAAAAATATATATAAAAACGAAAAAAATAACAAATAAATCAAAAGCACAAAAATACCATCAAAAAGAACAAAATACATAATAATAATAATAGTAAAAAACAAAGAGAAAAAACAATTAAAACCAAAATTTTCAAACCTCAATTGACATGATAAAAAAAAAAACAGAAAAGAAAAATACAAATAACGAAATAAAAGGATGCAAACACATTTTTCAATTCTCCTTTCAAGACCACACTTTTCTACTGACATGTTTTGGGAAATATTTATATTTATTATTTGGGAATTTTCAAAAACTACAAGAAAGAAAGAAACAAACAAACAATAATAATAATAATAATAATAATAATAATAACAATAATGATAATAATAATAATGATAATAAAAGCAAAGTAAATAAATAATAGAATGAAAATAGAAAGAATTTAGAATTTAGCATTTTTTCAGTTTGTTTTTTTAGATGTGATTCATATATGTGTATTTATATATACATTTATGTATATTTATACTGTATATATGTATATATACATCTATATGTATATATGTATATATATACATCTATATGTATATATACACGCACACACATGCATACACACACACACACACACATATATATAAACTTCCCTACATCTTTAATATTCTGAAAATGATTAAAATAGTGCTTTTGTTGTTGTTTTTCTAAATTCTCTCATTCTCTCCCCCCCCCCCACACTCCTCCCTCATTGACTTTCCCTCTTGCCTCTCATAGGCTTATTATTTCGCCACAGCTTTCATTTCTTAGTCGAACTTCAAACAAACAAAACCGAAAATAACAAAAAGAAAAAAAAAGAACCCCCTGCAAAAAAAAAAAAAAAAAGAAACAGAAACTATATGAAAAAAAAAAGAAACAAAAACTATATGAAAAAAAAAAGAGTTTGTAAAGCATTGTAAATTAACACGCCTCTGAAATGATGGTCGGTTATATCATGTTGAAAGGAAAAGATGAAAATTAAAAAAAAAGGAAAATTTTTAAAAAATAGAGGAAAAAACAAACTTACAAAATATGTGACAAAAAGAAAAAATTATCACATCCATGAATGATTTCTAGAAAATTATTTATTCCGAAAATGTTTTATGTGTGTAGTCTTAAGTATAATTGTCACCATAATCTTCATCATCATCCTCATCATCATCCTCATCCCCTGCTGTTAATATTACTTTCATGATCATTATCATCACTATCATCATCATCATTCTCATCATCATCACCACCGTCATCGTCTGAGGGTAGTAACCCAACATGGCTGCTGCCCAGTGACTGAAACTAGTAAAAGAATAATTATGTTCTTCACCATCACCATCATCATCATCATCATCAACATCATTACCATCGTAGCCATCATTGCGAACATCATCACCATCACCATCATTGCCATGAACATCACTGATCATCGCCACCACTACCACCGTAATCATCACCACCATCACCACAGTCATCATGAACATCATCAACATCATCATTGTCAGAAACATCAGTCATTACCATCACCACTACCACCACAATCACCATCATCGTTGTTGCCATCATCAGTACCACTACCACAATCATCAGCATCATCTCTCTCACCACAAACATCCGTCATCATTGTCATCATCACAACGATCATCATTATCATTACTATTTCACAGATATCATCATCATCATCACATTGCTATTATCACCATTGTCATCATCATCATCGTACCACTTATTAATGTTACAGATGTCAGTGTGGCTAATCTTGTGTAGCTTCAGTTGCTCAGTGGCTCCAACGGTAGTGTAGAGGCTGAGTGGGTAGGTAAGTACCTATTTGTTCAGGAGACATGTGCAAGTTGTTTTGAAATTACTAGATAGAACAGAACTCCACAAACTCTGAGATTTATTGCTTTCTCTGTGTCCATTTCTCATTATCTCTTAGTTTATTGTATTTTCTTTTCCAGAGACATTCATTTTGCAATATGCACTCTCATGGACGTGCATGCATGTACACACACACACACACACTGAGGATATCATCATCATCATCATCATCACTTAATGTTCCCTCTCCAATGCTTGCATGGGTCCGATGGAATTTGTTAAGGTAGATCTTTTATGGCTGAATGTTCTTCCTGTTGCCAACCCTTGCATGTTTCCAAGCAAAGTATTTTGTGATAACCAGACTTGTTTTTCATGGAAGACATGGAAACAAACAACCTCACTTGAATGACAATGATGCTCACTTACAATCATTGCATATATCAGACAAGAGTACACACAAAAAAAAACACACACACACACACACACAAATATATTATCATCATCATTTAGCATCCATTTTCCATGCTGGCATGGGATAGACAGTTTAAATGGCGATGGAAAGCCTGGTAGCTGTACTAGGCTCCAGTCTGTTTTGGCATGGTTTCTACAGCTGCATGCCCTTCTTAATACCAACCACTCCACAGTGTGTGCTGTTTTTTTTTTACATGTCACTGACATGTGTGCTAGTATTTTTCAAAGCACATGCATATATATGTATGTATCTGATGAGATTCTTGTAGGTTCCATCACTGTAATCAACATTCATGGTTTCTCTGCATGCTGGTGTCCATCTATCTGTTCATATCCTTCACCATTCTACACTTGCTGACACGTCACCTTCTTCTATAAGTGGATGATGTATGATTTAATAATGCAATTAAATCATATATCATTATCGTTATTCAATGTCTGTTTTTCATGCTGGCATAGGTCGAACAGAAGTTTGACAGAAGTGGTGAGCCAGAGGACTGCAATGAGCTCCAATCTCTGCTTTGTTTCTACAGCTGGATGCTCTTCTTAATGTCCACCACTTTATAGAAAATATTGGGTGGTTTTTATGTGGCGGCAGAACTGATACAATCACTAAATAACTCACAAGACACATACACATATATTACTTGTGTGTGTGTGAAAGAAAGAAAGAGAGAGTGGAAGAGAGAGAGAGAGAACTGGATTATGAAGGTAGTGGGACAGAATAAGCAGTGAAAGAGAAGGAATATTAGTGTCAAGTGGATGGGCAGTGATATCATCATTATCATCATCATATCTTCAGTGACTATTTTTTTGATACTTGCATGGATAAGATGAGATTGATTAAGACTCATTTTCTGTGGCTGGATGTCCTTCCTGTCGCCAACCCTAACCTGTTTCCAAGCAAAGTAATATTTCTCCACAGCCAGATATGTTACTCATGGAAAACTGTAAACAAAGGATACCATTTTTGCACAAGTGGTAACTTTGTTTGCAATCTGTATGTGATGTGAAGACAAGGAGATATGTAAACAAGAAACCTCTTCCAGTTTCTGTCAATGAAATTCAGTCACAAGACTTTGGCCACCCTGGGATTATAATGGAAGATATTTGCCCAAGTTGCCTTGTGGAGGGACTGAACCTGAAACCACATAGCTGCACAAAACAAGCTTCTTAGCCACACATTACGCACATGCACACACACACACACACACACACACACACACACATACTTATCCATGTATCTCCTCTACAGCAAGGCACCTATCTCTATCCCTCTGTACTTGTAAACTCTCATCAATCCGACTCAAAGCCACCTCTCTCAATACTACTTTCCACTTCCAGTACAGGGGTTATTGTCTTGCAAGTTACTTGGTGAGCCTGTCGGTACTGGTGCCACATAAAAAAAAGCACCCAATACACTCTGTAAAGTGATTGACACTAGGAAGAGCATCGAGCCATAGAAACCATGCCAAAACAGACAATGGAGCCTGGTCTTAGTCAGCTCCTGTCAAATCGTCCAACCCATGCTAGCATAGAAAATGGACGTTAAATGATGACGTGGATGATGATGATGATGATGACATAGTCCAAAACTGATTTTCTGTGAATTCTAAGAAATACACAGTTTTTTCCAAGCTGTGTGCTTTTTGTTGGAAGAGACTGATGAGATAGAAATATATAGAAATATGTGGATAGATAGAGGGAGAGCACAATCGAGCTATATAGCTAATGAGATTTACTAAAGAGCGAGTAATGCAGAGTGAGAGAAGGGGAGAGAGAGAGAGAGATTTATCAATATAGTCAGGTATAATTTTCTTAGGTTTCTGTGAATAATATTTGTTTCATTTTCCCAAATTGACTAATATATTAACTGTCAGCTGTCTTTTTTTTGGCTGAGGGAGTGGGGTGTGGGGGTGGGTTGCAAGTTAACATGATCTCATCTCAAGATATGAGTATTGGTCTGTCTAAAGACAAGTATAAACACTTCACCAATTGTCTCTTATCTGGTCTAAGAAGACATTGTTGAGGAATTAGAGTAAAGAAAAAAAAAAACAAAGCAATTCTTGCTGTGATTTCAGTAAATATATCTTGGAGTCGTACTTGTGATATGATCTGACACTGTGCATTGAAACTGTGATTCGATCTTAAACCGTGTGTTATGACTGAAGCAATTAGATCATCAAAGAACCATTATAACCATTTTTGTAGAACTCTTCTCAACGACCAAGTTTTCAGTTGTGTGATGAAAATTTCGATATCTCAAAAAATTTTATACTGTATTTTGTGTTTTTTTTTTTTTGTTTTTATGACTAATATGGCTCTTCTGCAATCTGTCATATTTGCTGGTGTATAAGATATGCTTTTTCTTGTATTTAAATGTATTAGAACAATCAGGAAAGAATCGCAAGTTGGATTCTTCATGCCGAGGCAACTGACAGGAGATCTAGTGGGGTAGACCAAGAACGTTCATAGTCTCAGTTGGTCATTCTTGGGAATCCAACTGAGAAGTGTAATGACAGTTGCTTCTGATAGGACCTTATGGAGTATGTGCTTGAGGACATTATCCTATGACTGGCAGGAGACCTAAGGGTGGACCAAGAATGAGACGGTTGGATAATATTTATAGTCTCAGTTGATCACACTTGGGAAGGATGGTCACACTTAGAATCTCTAACCCTTGAGCATTCAGACTGGCCATATCTGGCCAAAATATTCTACCTGTTTTATATTGAAACTGGCCCCTCACAGCAACCCTACTATATCATTTTAAAAATTATGCATTAGCTCATCAAAATCTCAAAACTACGAGATGATACACGATTTATTCAAAACAATGTGAATAAATAAGCATTACTTTTAAATGAAATAATTTGAATGCTGAAGAGCTGACAGTTACTTCTGATTGGCCCCTATGGAAGAGGTGCCTGGGGACTCTATCTCTATGATCTCTCAGGAATAGTGGGCAAAGAAGATGGACGGATAAACAAAAATTGCCCTGCATCTAATACAGTTGTATTACAGATGGGAGCCTGAGTGTTGTAGGCTAAAGAGCTGAATGAACATAAGTCTACTAGGCACAATAATTACTATGAGTCACAAAATATTGAAATCAAGCCAAAATAACACTGCCTGTTTTTCACAAACTTGGAAAAATTGACTATGGTACATTGGCAGAGGTCTCATCAATTCATTATACGCTCCTTCCCCAGCATACATAACCCAGATCTGATGTGTATCTTACATTATTTAATCACTGTTACCTTTAAGAAACCTTTTTATATTATCGTCATCATCATCATCATCATCAATGTTTAACATCTGCTTTCCATGTTGGCATGAGTTGGACAGTTTCATAGGAGCCAGCAAGGCAGAAGACTGCACCAAACATTTGTGTCTGTTTTAGCAGAGTTTTTATGGCTGGATGTCCTCCCTAACACCAACCACCCCACAGAGTGGACTGAATGCCTTTTATGTGGCACCAGCACAGGCAGGGTCATCAAGTAACTTGCAAGACAAGGAATCTGTGAGAGGGGAGGGGACATTGGAGGAGGTGATATTGTGTCAGATGATGAAAGGTTAGAGTGTGACAGAGAGAGACAGAGAGGCAGAAACAGGTGTCTTGCTGTAAAGGAGGTACATGGTTACCTGGCCAGAGAAAGAGAGAGAAAGATGGAGAGAGAGAGAGAGAGAGAGAGAGAGAGAGAGAGAGAGAGAGAGAGATGTACTAAATGATCAAATAACAACCACCACCAACAATTCTCAAAAAGAACAACAGTAATAACAAGCAGCCTGCTGGGAAACAACAGCCAAATCTTTTATTGATATTTTATTTAAAGAAGGGTTATATTCCTTTTATTGTGAACAATACAAGTCATTTTCTGTTTTTGCAATTTAATCTGGAGTAAGGGCTATATCCATGGTCTTTATAACCCTTCCTACACTTCCTGACCAGTGACATTGATATGGTTGATGTTCTCTTTGCTCTATACCTTGTATGATTTTTGTTCTACATACTTGAGTGACTTCTTTGAAAGGCTTGCCAATAATGGAATTTGCTGGGACTTGTAAATGTTTGTGACAGGCTTGGCATTAACAGGACTTGTTGACATTGTTCATTGTCTTTGAAGAGCTCGTGTTAATGGATTTGCTAAATATAGATTTGGTTCTTAAACTGTGCTATGACACACACATGCCTAACAAAGCAGAGTACCGAAAAATTTAGAAAATTTAGCATACAGAAATATATATATACATATGTGGAGGCGCAATGGCCCAGTGGTTAGGGCAGCGGATTCGCGGTCATAGGATCGCGGTTTCGATTCCCAAACCGGGCATTGTGAGTGTTTATTGCGCGAAAACACCTAAAGCTCCACGAGGCTCCGGCAGGGGATGGTGGCAAACCCTGTTGTACTCTTTCACCACAACTTTCTCTCACTCTTACTTCCTGTTTCTGTTGTGCCTGTAATTCAAAGGGTCAGCCTTGTCACACTGTGTCACGCTGAATATCCCCGAGAACTACGTTAAGGGTACACGTGTCTGTGGAGTGCTCTACCACTTGCATGTTAATTTCATGAGCAGGCTGTTCCGTTGATTGGATCAACTGGAACCCTTGACGTTGTAAGCAACGGAGTGCCAACAACAATATATATATATATATATATATATATATATATACATATATATATATATATACATACGTGTGTGTGTGTGTATGTGTAGTCTTGTGAGGATATGAATTTAGGAAAATGTAGTCACAGTTTATGGCAAACTAGCAGAGCTTATGTATGGAACATCATCATCATAATCACGTAGTGTCTCTTTTTCTGTGCTGGCATGGGTTGGGTGGTTCAACATGAACTGATGAGACAGAACACTACGCTGAGCTCCAGTGTCTGTTTTGGCATAATTCCTGCCGGTGGTTCCTCTTCTTAATGTCAGTTTCAGAATCATTGGCAGTATTTTCTTTAGTTAAACCTCAGTGCTATTGAGAAGAGAGACTTGCATGCATGCACAACTGATAGTCCTCTTAAAAAAATAGAAAACTAAAAAAGAAAACTCAGGTGTGCCCATACATGTCCAAATGCATGTTGAACCTTCACCAGCCAGAGGCCCTAGCTATTATGTATATGTGTATGTAATTTCATAATGCATATGTTGGCTGCAACTCTGTTCCAAGCAATGCCATTGCTTAATTGTTCTCTTAAACATAAGCAACACAGATGTGGTAAGAGCTTACACTTCTTTCAGTTTCTGTCTACTAAATCCATTCATAAAGCTTTGGTCAGCCCCAAGCTATTGTAGAAGACACTTGTCCAAGGTGCCATGCAATGAGACTGAACCTGAAACCATGTAGTTGGGAAGCAAGCATCTTACCACACAGCCATGCCTGTGCCTATATATATATATATATATATATATATATATATATATATATATATATATATATATATATATATATATATATATATATATATATATATATACACACACATGCATAATTAATGTGTACATATATATGGAAATGAAAAGTGCACATACATACACATATATATGTATGTGTATGTATATGTAGAAAAAAGACTTTCTCACCTTCCCAAGTGTCAAACTAATACACCTGCTTGTTGTTTATATACCTGTTTTTGTCTTTTGTTTTTCTGTAAATTTCATCTATATATATATATATATATATATATATATATATAGTTGAAATTTATAGAAAAACAAAAGATGAAGACAGGTGCATGAACAATAAGCAAGTGTATTAGCTTGACACTCAGGAAAAAATGAAAAAGTCTTTTACGTTTCGAGTCTTCACTCTTCAACATAAAGGAATAAGAGAAAATAAACAGAGAGAGAATGAAAAAAACTTGTAGATTTCAGTGGTCCAAATCTATGCTTTTGATAATAAGTCAGCAGTGGTGGTAATAATAGTAGTTAGACATCAAAGTTGATTAGCAGGTTTGTTCGCAAAGAAGACTGCGAAGACAAAGTATCAGACAAAACGTTTTTTGAAATACCTGTTATAGTGGCCACATTTGCTGCTGCTGCTTCTTCTTCTTCTTCTTCTTCTTCTTCTTCTTCTTCTTCTTCTTCTTCTTCTTCTTCTTCTTCTTCTTCTTCTTCTTCTTCTTCTTCTTCTTCTTCTTCTTCTTCTTCTTCTTCTTCTTCTTCTTCTTCTTCTTCTTCTTCTTCTTCTTCTTCTTCTTCTTCTTCTTGTGATGATGATGATGAAATATGTTGCCATTAAATTATGATGACCAGACAGAGTGAATGAAATATCGAAAAAGAAATAAAGAAGCCAAAGCTAAAAGACCAATTACGAAAAACACAATAAAAGGAAAAAAATTTGAAAAAACAAATAGTGAAAATATAAGAGAAGTATTGGAGTGGAATAGCTGAAGCTGAAAAGAGAAGCAGCGACAATAACAACAATAAGAAACATAAACAATAATCACAAAACAAATAAGAAAACAAACATAACATAGCAACAAAGTAAAGCAAAGTTTTGCAATGGAATTTTTTAAAAAATGCCACTTGGGTAACAATCTTTTTTGTGATGTAGATATTTTTTATTGTACGTTCGTTTACAGTATGTATGTATGTGTGTGTGTATGCACATGGTCACTTTTTTAACTCTACTGCCATATGCCACTATGTGTGTGTGTGTGTGTGTGTGTGTGTGTGTGTGTGTGTATATATATATATATGTAAATATATAAAAATAAAAAGATAAAGAGAGCAATGGTAAGGTTGGAGAAGTATTTTATGGATACCCTCCTCAACCTTATATATATATATATATATATATATATGTATACACACACACACACACACACACAAACAGGCATATATATATATATATATATATACGCATATATATATACTGGCACTTGTGCCGGTGACACGTGAAAAAACATTTGAGCGAGGTCGTTGCCAGTGCAGGTGGCACATAAAAAACACCATTTTGAGCGTGCCCTATTTTCTGGGTTGGATCTGTTTATCCGTGAGAAAAAAAAAAAAAAAAAAAAAAAAAAAAAAATGCATTTCTTGGTCAGATATTATGTAATTTGAAAACTTTTAAGTGTTCTGGAGTCTGTGAGTTATGCTCTTTCTGAATAAATCATAAAACACCATTTCAAATAATTTTCGCCATGCTAATACTTTTTCCCATGCACCATCACAAAGAAGTAAGGCAAGCCATTAACTCATTGGGGGATACTAATGAATAGGATGCCTTCAAAATTAAGTTTTACCAAATTTCAACAGAAGTGTTGAGGACTTATTCTGTGGTAATGGTGGTGGTGGTGGTAGTAGTAGTAATAGCAATGGTAATAATAATAATAGTTCCAGATTTTAGCACAAGATCAGCAACGTTGGGAGAAGAGGCTTGTTGATTACATTAACCTCCCCTTTCCCAGTGCTCGACTAGTATTTATTTTATCAACCCTGAAAGGACGAAATGCAAAGACGACCTTGGCAGAATTTGAACTCAGAACGTTAAGATTAATAAAATGTCAGTAAGCATTCTAATGATTATGCCAGCTCACTGCCTTATAATAATAATAATAATAATAAATATATAACAAAGCTTATTATCCATGTTAAGCATTCTGCTTAAACAACTGTCAATATGAAGTTATTGAGTTGATATAGCACTATAAAGTCAAAGATCCAGAAGGGAATTAGAAACATGCAAACTATATGATAGTTTGACAGTGCTTATGATTTTCCAAAAGGATATTAAGGAGATATACTTTCTTATAAGTTTCTAATCCTCCGTCAATTTGTTTATGCTCCCATGGGGGTTAAGGATGGCAGAATATTTATTATCTTTCAACTGTGGAAAGAATACTATAGTGATCTGCAAAATTACTTATCAAATATTGATTAGTTTCTTTTAGATCACATTCTGCAAATTTTAACCCATTACCTCCCATAATTCTATTAACTGGAAATTTTTTTTTATGAAACTTTGATTTCTAGCATAAAGCAGCCTTAGAAACAAGCTGGAATAATCAAAATAACATTTCAAAATAACATTTCAAAATAACATTTCAAAATAACATTTCAAAATAACATTTTAAATAGAAATAAGCAAGATATTGGGTGAAAAATTAGCAAACCTCATTTGAATATCAGAGAAATATACCTCGTAGATATAGCAAAAAGGTTAGATATGTGTAAATATTGACAGATAATTACGAAATTTGTAATTGTTAAGTGATCTCATATGAGATCACTGGTCGGTAATGGGTTAATAGAACACTTTGTTGATGACCCACCTTTCCTTCAGTGAAGTAAAAGATGCTTTAACCCTTTTGTTACTATATTTCTGTTGAAATATACTGCCCTTGTTTCAATTAATTTTGAAAATAATTAAGGATTTATTAAAATAACTGTCATTATTAAGCAGATGTTTGGAACATTAATTAACATGAAATTTTGATGTAAGGTTTTAATTTAGATCTCTTTAAAACTAGGAATTTCAATGGGTTCAGGCAGGTTGGTATGAAAATGGTTATGCAAACTAAAAATTAATTGAAAAGCCACTGGTATCAATAGTATTCTTGCAGTACTCACTTTAGCAAGAAATAAGAAGTTAGATATTTTGCACAATCTTATATTTTGGAGTAGGATTTAATTCCTCAAAATGGAAGAGATGGATTACTGAAGATTCTGTAAGAAAGAAAAGGTGGGAAATAACATACATGATAATTCTCAAGGCATTTTATTCCCCAAAGAAAATATTCAGCAGAATTATCCTTGATAAGCACATTCCACATGTTGGGGGTATCCTTTTTTTTTACCTGAGTTTCAATCAAGTTTTGCCTGCTGAACAAGAAGCCAATGACATATTTTCTGCTCATCATTTAAGGAAAAGTCTGTTAAGCATAGATTTGATCTCTTTCATTGCTTCATTGATCCATCCCCAGTAAGGTTTTTGATTCAATGATTCTTGAATACATTACAGATAAATGTCAGAAAAGTTTGTTGTCCTGAGAAATTCATAAAATCTTTATTGAGTCATTTCATGCTGAGAAAAGAACGTGTTGTAATTGGTGACGAGTGCTCAAACTCATTTTGATTGAATGGCAGTGTAAAATTGGGTGATATAATTACTCCTACTTTACCATATATTTCATGAAAGATTTTTGTTTTAGTCACTTTCAAATACTTCTCTGAGTGTGTGTGTGCGCGTGCTATATATATATATATATATATATATATATATATATATATATATATATATATATACACACACACACACACACATATATATACACACAAATATATATATATGTGCTTACTACACAGTTGGTAAGTTATTCAAATGCAATGGTTTAATTCTAAAGAACATACTTTTGAATCTCTTCTAAATGACTTCTTGTACACTGACAACTGTGATGTCATGCACAATGAAAGAGATATCTGAAACTCCTATGGATAAAATTCCATTGACATGTAACATGCCAACTCTCATAATAAATCTGTGTAAAACTTCAATTCTTTATCAGGTTGAATTAAAGTACCAAAGAAAAAATATATAATCTAAAGATGGGCAGAAGGAACATTATGTCAGATTTATTAACAAAGGAAGATGGGATTATCTAAGCATAGAAAGTAATGTATGTTGTATGTTTGAGAGGGACTTTTTTGTTCTAAATGTGTATAAATGGGTGTGAAAACAGAATATAAGTTGTTTTTATATTTAATGATTGTTAGTTAATACTGAACATGAATGAATGAGTAAGCTTATAATGAATACATATGCATACTGACATATATATACATCCATATATGAACATACAATAGGGGTAGGCATGGTTGTGTGGTAACAAGCTTGCTTCGCAGCCAGATGATTCTTGGTTCAGTCCCACTGTGTGGTACTTTGGGCAAGTGCATTCTACTATAGCCTTGGGTTGACCAAAGCCCTATGAGTGGATTTGGTTGACAGAAACTGAAAGAAACTGACAGAAACTGAAAGGCAGTGAGCTGTGTGACACCTTGGGCAAGTGTCTTCTACTGTAAGTTTGGAGCAACCAAAGCCTTGCGAGTGGATTTGGTGGACAGAAACTGAAATTCCTGTCATGTGTGTGTGTGTGCTCGCACGTGTCTTTTGGTCTCTGTTTGTCCCCCATCACCACTTGGCAACCGGTGTTGTTATGTTTACATCCCTGTAACTTAGTGATTTGGCAAAAGTGACTGGTAGGATATGTTCTAGGCTTTAAAAAAATGCAATTCCTGGACTCAAAGCAGTGCTCCAACATGACCATGGTCAGATGACTGAAACAAGTAAATAATAAAAGACACATTAACATTTTCATATATTCTGGTTGTCTTTATACTGTATAATATTATATAAAATTGCAGTTGATTATTTTCTGCAATAACATTTACATTCCACCCATGTGAATATTTTAGATTTTTTAATCCTTTTGTTGCTATATATTAGAGAATTTTCAGAATTTTAAGTGTATCAATTCTATATTTTACCTTCATATTAATCTAAAATACTATAATAGTTAAAAAATGATGAAACAATGTAATAAAATTTATCTCAATATGATATTATTTTTTTCTGAATCTTTCTCCATTATTTTATCCACATCATTTTTGATGAACATTTTCATAACCCTGTCCTTTTATCACCTATTTTCCTAAATTCTAATTCTGCTAATGTTAATGAATAAAGATCTATTTCTGGTTTTCACATTTACCCCTATAAAAAAAAAAAGAAAGATTAAAAGGTTATAAAATTCCTACACAAATTTAATATGTTAAAATTATCCTCCCCTTATATCTTTATATACATCACTAGTAGTTAATGACTTTATATTGATTTTTCAAATCATTTCATCCGTGAAATCAAATATCTTCCAAAAATCTGCAGGAAACGATTTTTTAAAAACTAGAATAGTTTGCATAATATTAATTACTTGTCTTTTTGTAATTTGAACCTTTTTTTTCAAGTTTTTCTCCATGTCTCAAAATAGTCTTGATATGAAAAAAATCATTATTTGTTCATTTTTGCCAATTCCAGTTATCTTTAATACTTCTATATATTATTTACTGTTTTATATATATATATATATATATATATATATATATATATGTTATTGCAAAGACAATTAGGTTTCAGTAAATGCTACTGTATATTTATAGCAACTAATATATCTTAAATGATTTTATTTATTTTTTGTTGTTTTGTATTCATGCCTAAACTTTGTGTAAAATCGTTGTTGTACTTAAGGGAAATTATCACCATGTCTTAATCACAAGATTAAGTTATGTATGCATGTACATGCTTACGAGTTTGTGTGTGTGTGTGTGTGTGTGTGGGTGTATGTGTGTGCATGTATGCATATATGTATATCTGTTAATATTTATATAAGGATATATGCATACAGCTGGAATGTTCTCTATATAATGTTTTGGTTTACACTTAACGAGTATTTCTGTCTTCAGTTGAAAAGAGATTCTAATGCATAAGCAGACTGATAGAAACATATGCATATATAACTTAACCTTGATGTCATACACACATATCTTAATATGATATACTCATATACACATATATAAATGCAAATGCATGCATGTAGTATTTTATCCGTGTATAAATATACATATATGAATATAAAGATGTATTGTTTTAGTATTGTATGTGCACTATACAGGGTGACCCAAAAGTAGTTTTACAGTCATTCAACTATTTCTTTCATATTCATATATTAACAATTTAGATCTTAATTATAAAAAAATATCAAACCATTATTCTTTGCTAATTTAGTTAATTTTGTCAAGATCCCTTTTCAATTTGTAAGATAGAAATTCAAATGTTATAGAATATTTTAGAAGAAATTTAAAGTGCTTACATGATAACTGTAAACCTAATTTTGGACTACACTGTGGTGTGTACACCCCCCCCCCCACACACACATTAAGTTTAGTAAACAGTTCTCTTCCACACCTAGATTTCATGTGCTTTGACAATAACTATCATATCACTGGATAGGTTATCATACAGAGTTTGAGCTGTGTTATTTATCAATAAGAAACAAAAATCATAATTGGTTTCTTTAAGCTTTATGTAACATATGTGCAAGCTTTGCTCAGAATACCACTGGATCACAGGGATAGTGTTTTGACTTCATTAGGAAATCTCCTTGGTGGCCTAATGTGTCTGCATCTCATTTCCCTCATTCCATTATTGTCAAACCTGCAACATGGTGCTCAATTGCTATGTACTGATTCATTGCAAACTACCTGCTTTTCTGCTTTTTCTTAGAATAAGCAGATGTATGTCTGAAAATTGATAATCGGTTCCTATCTAATTACAATATCAAAAAAAAAAAAAAAAATACAAGTGATCCATCTATTTTCTTGTTGAAATTCTAAATTTAACCTCTCCCACTTCACAATCCAATGCCTGATTTTTCCTATCTAAGTGAAATAGCCAGTTTGTTTATGCACTATATTCGTTCATTTGGTTATGATTAAATGACTGCAGAGCCTATTGTGTAATACAAATTACATAATAGGCTTGACTATATCCTTATTTTCATGCATATCTATATACATGATGTTTGATTTGTTTCCTGGTCATTGTCGAAACAATTGTTAACCATGGAATAGATGTCATGCCAGCTATTCTGTTCTTCACTTATACCTTGTGATTGTAGGAAACCTTCTATATTTTCTGTTGCTTGAAACTTTAGCTCCTGCATTAGAGGTTCCCCTCTACACAATTTCAGATAGCAGTCACTTGTGTATCAGATAATACAGCCACTTGTGCCTGTATTATCTGATACCTTCTCATTTACTACACACACACACACACACACACACACACACACACACGCGCGCGCACACACGCACACACACACACACACACACACACACACACACACACACACACACACACACACACACACACACATGAATCTATCTATCTCCATCCGTCCATCCATCTATGTATATTATATAAAAATACACAAATATTAATATAAAAATATACAAATTATACATATAAATGTATATTATATAAATATATGGAAATATTAATATAGGAATATAGAAATTATATATATATATATATATATATATATATATATATTAAATGTACATCATATTTATCTGTTTGTCTGTCTATCTATATCATCATCATCATCATCATCGTTTAACGTCCGCTTTCCATGCTAGCATGGGTTGGACGATTTGACTGAGGACTGGTGAAATCGGATGGCAACACCAGGCTCCAATCTAATTTGGCAGAGTTTCTACAGCTGGATGCCCTTCCTAACGCCAACCACTCAGAGAGTGTAGTGGGTGCTTTTACGTGTCACCCGCACGAAGGCCAGTCAGGCGGTACTGGCAACGGCCACGCTCAAAATGGTGTCTTTTATGTGCCACCCGCACAAGAGCCAGTCCAGGGGCACTGGCAACGACCTCGCTCGAAAACCCTACGAAGGTCAGTCAGGCGGTACTGGCAACGGTCATGCTCAAAATGGTGCATCGTATGTGCCACCCGCACAAGAGCCAGTCCAGGGGCACTGGCAACGATCTCACTTGGCTTGCCGGGTCTTCTCACGCACAGCATATTTCCAAAGGTCTCAGTCAGTAGTCATCGCCTCGGTGAGGCCCAATGTTCGAAGGTCTTGCCTCACCACCTCAGCCCAGGTCTTCCTGGGCCTACCTCTTCCACGGGTTCCCTCAACTGCTAGGGTGTGGCACTTTTTCACGCAGCTATCCTAAAAAAAAAGTGCCACATATATGTATATATATAAACATGTATATATATCTATATATATATATATATATATATATATATATATATATATATATATATGCATATAGTGTAATATATACACATAATCATGGAATAATACTTTAAATTGCTTGAACATAATGAAAGTCAATATTTCATTTGCTTAATTCAGTGGTGGAGAAAATATCTTCAGAGTGAGAAGAAAGAATTGGCATTTGAGTGAAAGACAGAGAGTTAAACAGGGGTGAAAGAGAGAGTGAAAGATAGGGGGAAAGAGAGAGAGAGAGACAGAGAGAGAGGGAAAGAGAAGCTGATGTAAAATTATTCAATTTTCTTGTCTCGACTCGTTTTGCTTTGTTTCACATCCTATCTTATTAGCTTCATTTCCCCATTTCTGCTACTGTTTCTGCAATGTTGGAGTTGGGGGTTGGAGACGGTGAAGGTCTCTGCGCTCGAGGCATGGTAGGCCACTGGCACTATCTTGATAAAACAGTGTATATGATCCGAGACGAAGTCGATGTCCATCCGTGTGTTGTGGACTTCAAGCACTATTAATTAATCAACTTCTGTTTGAAATGCTCTCCCAGCCCCCACTCTCTCCTCTCCACTCCACCTTTCGTTTGTCACAACCCACACATCTATACACACACACACACACACACACACACACACATACAACTTCACCCTCTGTTCCTCTTTTGTAATATACATTATTTATTGAGTGGCTATTTGCTTATTGATCGCAACTTACTTGATTAGCTTACTCTCGTCTCATAGCTTTTTGTCATTTCTCGCTCATTTATCTGGATTTACATACACATATATTCATATACACAGCTGCACACACATACACACACACACTTGTATATGTATCAATGAAAATCAAACATGTGAGAGAGTGTGTGTAAATGTATATACATATACATACATACATACATACATATATATATATATATATATATATATATATATATATGTATATATATGTATATTTATATGTATATGTGTAAATATATGTGTGTGTGCATATGTATATATGCATGTATATGTATGTGTGTGTGTATATATATGTATGTATATATATACACACACACACAGATTTTTGCACATATATATGCATACACATGTGTAAACACAAATGTACACTCATGCACTCACAAATGTGTAGTGCTGGAAATCTTATATACATACACACACACACACACACACACCGATATATGTATACACCAGCGACACACAAATATATACAGGTGTATATAGTATGCATATCCTTACATGCAGCTATATGTAGACATATATGTTCATATACGCAGATGTATATACAGATGCATATATGCATTATATAGTGATGGAAATCTAATAGGCTACAGATACCTATGTGCATACGTGTGTGCATGTGCATGCATGCTCATACAAATGCACAGAAATTTATACACACATAGTACTATGCATAATTTAGCAATGGAAATCTGATTATCCATTGGAAATGATGTGATGTGTGATGTTGAGGATTTGTTTCTCTCTCTTTCTCTCTCTCTCTCTCTCTCTCTCTCTCTCTCTCTCTCTTTCTCTTTCTCTCTCTCTCTCTCTTTCTCTCTCTCTTGATGGGAGTTTTGTTAAAGAGCATAGCCAGCCAGAATATTGATATAATAGCTACGAGTTCAATCACATTGTTGCAAGCATTGACCTATCAGTGTTGTTGTTGTTAAGGCAAATCCTGATAGCGTTGAGCAAATCCTGATAGCATTGAGCAAAGCTATGATCAGAAGCATCACTTTTTATATGCAGATATAGTGTACCTAGGAATATATTATTTAACGTATCCTTCCTCTATTTTTTTTCTTTTTTTTTTTTCAAATGATAGTGAGATGAGCTTCTTTCAGTTACTGCTTGCAAAATCCATACACAAGGCTTTGATTGACTCAGGGCTATTGTAGAAGACACTTACCTAATGTTTCGTGCAGCCATATCTGTGCCAATATCCATGCCTGCACCTATTTCAGAACGAAAATGCAAAGCATCTGTTTTTTTTGGTTTAATCCAAAGATTATTGCAACACAATTCTGGATGGAATTAACAAAACATGATAGGAAAGAAAAAAAAAGAGAAAATGACATAAGTTCCAAATCATTAACAATATTTGTGTACATTTTGTTAAAAGGCTATTTGGATTTGAATATGTTAGGTCAGCATGAATTCAACTTCATTGGCTACCAACTTCTTTGCAAGTAAAATTCAAAATAGATTCTATTGCTAGATGCATCTATGACTTTGCAATAAAAAATCTGGAGGATTTATCAAGCTTAGCTACAGCCTTCTTTGCATCACATGTTCTCATAGATTGCCCAGCTAAAATTCTTAGAGCTTTTGTGTTTATGGCTCCATGTTTCTAAAATTCTTTACCAGCCAGTAACTATCATCATCACCCAATCATCATTTAAATGTCCCTGTTGGTATGGGTTGGAGAGCTTGATAGGAGACGATGGTTTCCAATGTCTGCTTTTGCATGGTTTTTGAAGTTGAATGCTCTCTTTATCACCAACCATTTTACAGTATGTTCTGGGTGCTCATTTTTGTGGCACCAACACCAATGAGGTTGCTGTGTCGTTTGCAAAACTACAAGCCACTGAAAGAAATGGCTTCATGCTAGAGGTTGAGTGGTTGAAGTGTGAGAGAAAGGGCCCAGAGTAGAACAAGTTTCTTGTTGTAGAGGAGCTACACGACTGCTCACATTTAAGAAGAGAAAGTGGGTGTGATTGGGTGGAGGTGAGAAAAGATGAAAAATGGTGGTGAGGTATCTGTGTGGACCCTCGTTGTATGAGGCGAGTGGGGACAGAGGAATCGTTGTATGAGGTAAGTGGGGACAGAGGAATGAAGAATGTGAGTGGATGGTGGTTGCAAGACTGTATGGGGAGAGTGACAGATGGAGAATGGATGAGGGGAGGAAAGAAATAGAAAAACTACTGTAAAGATTTGGTAGGATTCAAGGATAGATATGGCAGATATGTTTAGATTTTGTTTGTAATAAGTTCAAAACAATGTTTCTAGATACCTTGATTTGAAAGAATCAATTAGACATATTACTTTATCTGTTAGACCCCATATTGCTACTCTTTAAAATGTTTCTGTGTAATAATTTCCTGTCTGTACTATATACAGAATATTGTATTAAAATTGAATTACAAATAATAGCATCTAACAAAGGCACAAGACCAGAAATTTGGAGGAGGAAGTAAAAGTAAAATAAATCAAACCCAGTACTTAACTGGTGCTTTAGTTTATTGACCTTAGAAAGATGAAAGGCAAAATTGACCTTGGCATAGATCAAATACTTAAAAGTATTTTACCCAACACTTTAATAGTATACCTCAATTACATAATTTAATATGTCTTTTAAAAAGACATATTAAGACTGTAGCATTTTGTTTGAAGGAGATTTAGTTGATTTTTCTAGCAGGTCAAAAGACCACACAAAGGTTCTTTGTTGACTTGTATCATTATCACATTGTATTCGTTGGTTTAGGTTCATAATTATCCAAGATTAATTATCTACCATGCGTGTTGCTTTATCAATAAGCGTATGACAGAAGCCTTGTGATGCACCATAAAGCAGACAAATTAATTAAAAGAGACAGCTGACGACTAGTATTTGTAAAAGAACTTCTAGAAAATGATAGTAAATTAATAAAGTCTCGGAGGGGCAGCAGTTACAGTGCTAAAGGAAATGTTGTGTGGTTTTTAATTATTGCTCTTTAATCATTATGTTCTGAATTCAAATTGTATGAAACCATTATAAACCAAGAAGCCATGAATTCCTAAAGAAGTGTAACCCTACAAGAACTAGAATTTCAGTGAAGGAAAACTTAGAACTATGTATTGTTGACTGTGATGAAAAAGGCTCACAGTCAACAACACACATATACCCCCCCCCCAAAAAAAATCAAGCAAAACAGTACATGTACATCAAACACATCCCATCTTCAGCTACCTAATGAATATCATTATGGTTTTGACACCAGGGAAGGACTAAGCTGTGTAATGTGTCATTTTTTTAAAGTGAATAGAGTGGGCTTTGAGAGAGACCTAACTGCTATTTTTAGCATGTTGGGCAGCTGCATGGATATTGTCTCAGTTGGCTTGTTAAGTACTGTTTATGTACTGTGGTCAATTAAAATTAATATATTCCTTTCCAGCAATGCTTGTGAATCTGTGATAAAGTTAGAAATGTATATTTCATTGTAGCATAGGAGGCAAATTTAACTATTTTTTTTTTTAGGAAAAAAACCAAAAGCAAATAGAGCAAGAAAACCACTTTTATACCTTTACAAATTTGTTCCTGTGCTGCCAATGATAAGGCGGAGAGCTGACAGAAACGTTAGCATGCCAGGTGAAATGCTAAGTGGTATTTCGTTTGTCTAAGTTCAAATTCTACCAAGGTTGACTTTGCCTATCATCCTTTCAGGGTAGATAAATTAAGTACCAGTTGTATACTGAGGTTGATTTAATCAACTGGCCCCCTCCCCCAAAATTATGGGCCTTGTGCCTAGAGTAGAAAAGAATATTAATAACCATGATCTAAATGTTGCATTAATACACAATGACTACAGTTCTATTACATGGTCTCAACGTAGCTCAGTCAAAAACCCTGAATAGGCTGCCAATCCTATGCTCTGCACAACGCTGTGAGCTGTTATCTCTGAGAGTAACAGGTGTTACTCTCAGAGGTTTCAGCTCACCAAGGCCAGTGATATTTTAGTAAAAGTGTAAGGCAAAGGCATGGCTGTGTGGTTAAGAAGTTTGCATTGCAACCGTGTGATTTCAAGTTCATTCCTGCTGCATAGCACCATGAAGAAGTATTTTTCACTGTCACTTTGGGCTGACCAATGCCTTGCAAGTGAAATTGTTTGACAGAAACTGTACAGAAGTCCATTGTTTCTGTATGAATGTGTGATTGTGTGTACATGTGATTGTTTTCCAATTTTTGTGTTGACATTGCTTACGTACCCAAGTGTAAAACAATGTAAGCATTTAGGTAGCAGTGCTGTAATTTTTGTATGCTTGCTATAAGAACATGTCCAACTGCCGAGTAGTTTGGCATGCAGAAACCAGGAGAATAAAGTACCATACTTGGAACAAAGAGTTGGTGCTAATAAAGACATCTGACCACTGTCTCCACTATTTTCATTGAATCCATACCAACACAGAAGGAACAAAATGGACATGATGATTATGATGATACAAAAGATTATGTAGCAATATGGGATTAATTGGTTGAGAGGGAATCATTTAGTGTTTATAAACTCTGGTTTGTTGAATACATACATGTATATTGGCAATATATATATATATATATATATATATGTTAATTCTCTAAATGAAGTATTAACAGTAACTGCACGATAAAGTGTAGTATATTGCCACTTAAGTGTGGCTGACCCCTAGGGGTGGATGTTACTGTTGCTTTTAGCCCCAGGAGGACATCTCCTCCAGCTGGCTTATCGACACACGACTGTGTCCTGTTTGCCAAGGGTAGTTATCCCTCTCACCAACATCTGCAGCAAACAGGACACAGTCGTGTGTCGATAAGCCAGCTGGAGGAGATGTCCTCCTGGGGTTAAAAGCAACAGTAACATCCACCCCTAGGGGTCAGCCACACTTAAGTGGCAATATACTACACTTTATCGTGCAGTTACTGTTAATACTTCATTTAGAGAATTAACATTGCTTGTTTTCACCTTTTCGATATCAGTGAAGAATTTCACTTGAAAAGAAGATATAAGATTGCCAGGTTTTTGTCTCTCTCACCAAGGTCAGCGGCTATCGGACGCCGACGAAGGGAAATAACCCTGAAATCCGGATCCGTTCGTGCTGCAGATGTTGGTGAGAGGGATAACTACCCTTGGCAAACAGGACACAGTCGTGTGTCGATAAGCCAGCTGGAGGAGATGTCCTCCTGGGGCTAAAAGCAACAGTAACATCCACCCCTAGGGGTCAGCCACACTTAAGTGGCAATATACTACACTTTATATATATATATATATATATATATGCGTGTGTATGTATATGTGTGCATAAATAAATACATACAGACAGACACATACACACATACATCGCTAAGACAACTCTCCATGATAAATATTTAACTCATCCTCTCCATGTGTTATCAATTGAACTTGACACTCTTCGATATTAACCCATCTGAGACTGCTGCCTATGGTTCTATGATATGAATCTTTCATTTTAAAGTTTATAAATTTTAATTACAAAAACAAATAAAGCAAAAACAAATCCTGTCATAATTTAGTGTAAGAAGTGCTAAGTTATGTTGCACACTCCAGCGTAATTATGAAAACGTTGGTTATTTTACTGAATTTCTTTAAAATTCTTGCGTATTTTCAAAATGAATTGAGACACGTTGGTTGCATAATTTCATTAGAAAGGTAGTCATGAAAGGGTTATAAAACAACAAAAATCAATTCCATGGAATTTCTGGTGAGACAAATTTGACAAGTCTAAGGTGATGAAATGCTTTCATAATCTTTTTGATTGGCTTCTGTGCTGAGTGCTGTTCTATCGATTGTTTTCAACAACTCATTTGGACACTCCGGCAAGGTTATAAATATGAATATTATCTGTACTGATGGGACAGTTATCAACCCTTATTGTTATTGTCTGTTATTTCACATTGTGAATACAAATCTCTCTTTCCTATCAATATTTATTTCTCTTTTAATGCTTGCAAGGGTTAAAACTGAAGGTGACACTTCACACATCTTTATGATTATATTTCAGCCAGGAAAAGTTAAATTATGAGAAAAGACTGCAGATTTCTCTCTGTCTCTCTTTGCTATCAATTCTTGGTTTTATTATCAAGTTCTAACAGGAATGGGTAGGCAGTAAATTATAAGAAGACACTGCTCATCCCTCTGTTAGTTGACTGCCATATTCTTTGTTTTTCATCTTGTGGCTGGAAGGAGGTTAAATTATATGAAAAGCTGCAGATTTTCTCTCTGTCTCTTCTCTATCAATTCTTTGTTTTACTACCAACTTTTGATCGGGAGAGGGTTGAATTAAAAGTCATCACTGCAAAATCTCTTTGTCTCTTCATTGTAAATTCTTTATTTTACTTTTGGCTGGAAGGAGTTTGAATTAAGAAGTCATCATAAACATCTTGCCACTGTCAGTTTTTGTTCAAACTTTGTGTTAGACTGATGTAAAATGAAAGACGTTTGTTAATAAGCCAACAATCTTAAGTCTTTGGTGCATGTTGTTGTTGTATAACCCCAGGTTATTCCATGTCTAGAACAACTCTCTATAAGTTTTCCTGATCAGGGTTGACCTGAGACAAAATATCAATGACAACAATAGAATCGACATTAGCCAAAGGTGAGGTTCTCTGTGCATATGTTTGACCTGCTAGAAATAGCAGTCACATCTACCTTAAGCCATACTCTACCTTCTAAAAAAAAGGAAAGACAAGGGAAAGACACAGTTATTAGACACTGTTATTAGATACTATTGAATAAAAAAAAAATGACAAGATTGTGGATTGTCATAATTATAATACATTTGATCAATAATAGGGTCTGATCAGTCAGGGCTGCCTTGAGATTAAAACAACTATAAAAACAATAACTCAATCTATTTTACATCATACCCAACCAGTTTACTCTTGGGGAGTGGTTTGGTTTGGAAGATGCCGTCCAAAATATACATTGTGCTTGGTGATAACACAAGATGTCCTCAAGCAAATGAGAGATCTTATTTAGAGTTGCTCAAACTGATAGAATTAGAAGCCAAGTTCTCAACTTACACACTAATTAAGAAATTTGTATCACAAATTCATAGATCAATGCTTTGTAAGTAAAATTGGTAGATTTAAAGTCTGATGCCATGTAATAAAGGTTTAAGCGGTGTTAATTTTTTGTGTGCTTTCCAATGGATAAGTGTGTTTCATGTAATTGCCATATAAACTTACATGCATGTGTGTGTGTCTATATACATATATACAAATATATATATATATATATATATATATATATATATATATATATATACACACACATATATATACACACTCATATATACACACACATATATATATATATACACATATATACATACACACACATATATATACACATATATACATTCAGCAATGTAACTACACATGTGCTGTTGGTGGTTTTCTTTCTTCCTTCTTTGGACTTTTCCCTTTTCAACAAAGAGCTATGCTTGAAATGTCAAAAACTCTCTCCTTTTACTGAGCATCAAACTAATACATTCCATGTACCTGTCCTGTTGTTTGTTATTGTTATTTTTAATGCTCATTTATTCAATTTGATTATATATATATATATATATATATTTGACTACTGACCGAGACCTTTGGAAATGTGCTGTGCGTGAGAAGACCCGGCAAGCCAAGTAAGATCGTTGCCAGTGCCCCTGGACTGGTTCTTGTGCGGGTGGCACATGAGATGCACCATTTTGAGCGTGGCCGTTGCCAGTACCGCCTGACTGGCTCCCGTAGGATTTTCGAGCGAGATCGTTGCCAGTAAAATAAGTTAATTAATTCAACAGAATACACTGTCTGCAAGTCGTTGAGTACTGCATATTCTCCTCCATTTTCTAATTACTATATAAATTTAGGGTAAAATAACTCCCCTTTTACCTGCACCCACTTATTACACTTGGTATAACACTAGTGTAACAATAATTGGGTACCCTCCCAGCAGTATATTGGATAGATACTATCTCTTAGTGGGTTGAATCCTCAACCCCTAACTCTCTTGCATTATGTATATATATATATATATATATATATATTCGTTTATATTTATATAATGGGCATTACTACAGAAAGAATAATAATGCCACACGCTGGACTTCTCAAAATAACCACATTTAGTGCCGAATGCGAGGAAAAACAACCAAACAGAAGACGACCAACTTTCTTTTAAATAACTTAACGATGTATCGACCGATTTCGCGATTACTAGAATGAATCTAGAGTTCGCTAGTCAGCATAGTATTGTTCCCAAAATATATACAAATAAACAGAATTCTTACCTCACCAAAAGCGAACACCCTACATATCCGATAGAGTGAAGGGAATGAAGTTTATCTGTATATATCTTCATCATAGAAGCGGGAATACTTCCCGGTTGCTTTTGGGTACACGTATATATATATGTATATGCATATATATATATATATATATATATATATATATATATATATATGAGAGAGAGAGAGAGAGAGAGAGAGAGAGCAATTTATATGAATAGTTCCCAGTTATTTTTTTTTCTGTAAATTTTCATTTCATTTATAGCCTCCATAGCTTTAGAATAAATATCTGCAGATTTTGTTGTTATTCATATTTCAGTTATTCTGATTTACACCACGTTCTATAACAAATATTAATATATTTAATATAAGCATTTTTGTTTTTCCATCAGAAACACACCTACAAAAGGGTTAAATTCTACCCCACCCCACACTCATCCTGGTATCCCTTTAATTAACAAGCTTGCGCTCTTCTACTCTCGCCACACTTTCCAACACACACACACACACACACACACACACGTACCTAAACTAAACTTTGTTTGCATGCTTACTTATTTCTTATGCTTTGTGAAACACATCAGATCTGTTTTAATATTTTGTCATGTTGGAACTATTGTTCTTGGAAATAATTCTTCTTGTTTTTGTCCTCCTTCTTCTTGACAGTTTTGATTAAGACAAGACAGTAATTTGTTTGTTATACAAATATAATTAGAAATAGCAAAATGAATACTGTTTAAGTTATTTACTGAATTATGATGATTGCAATTATTATTATTGTTTTGTTTTTACTAGTTTTGTATGTATTTTTGTTATAGGTTTTTGTTTTTTTACCATTTTTATTATTATAATAATCCATTTATTTCGTCTTTCAAATTAGATGAAGGTGTTAATAAGAAAATTCATATGCAACG
Source organism: Octopus bimaculoides (assembly GCF_046866305.1). Lineage (NCBI taxonomy): Eukaryota > Metazoa > Mollusca > Cephalopoda > Octopoda > Octopodidae > Octopus > Octopus bimaculoides. The sequence continues at coordinate 8,585,996 of NC_142951.1, forward strand.
TCTATTATTTATTTATTTACTTATTTATTTATTTATCATTTTGCGGTTTTGTTTTTTTTTCCTTTTTTAAAAATATTTTTTAATTTCTTTTGTTTCTAAATAATAAATTCCATATTTTTTGGTCTAATTAAAAAAATAAACAAATTAAATAAATAAATGTTATTTACATATTGTTATTTGTAAAAGAAAATAGCAAATTATCTTTTGTTAATATATTTTCACATCTGTTGTTTTTTAAGACAAATTACCTCAGCCCATAACTGATGAGAAGACCCCCAACTGTTTGCAGGTGACAGAGCACAGTTATCATCATCATCATCATCATCATTATCACCATTCTCATTGTAATTATTGTTGTCATCATCATACCATAATTACTATTATCGTCAACATTGCCATCGTCATCATTAGTGTCATTATCACATCGTCATCAGTATTATTGCCACACTCAATATCGTCAACATCATTGTTACCCTCATCATCTTTGCGTCTGTGTCTTTCTTGTTGCCCTATGGGCTTGTAGTATAGCATATATTACTACCGTTCCTTTCCGCTGTCTCTCATTGCCTCAGTGCAGAGGAGAGCACAACATCCTGAAATAGAATATTCCTGAGATTTCTTAGACTTTCTTCCTGTCAACCCTTTTGTTACCATATTTCTGTGAAAATACACTGTCTTTATTTCAATTAATTTTGAGAAAAAATGAAGAATTTAGTAAAATAACTTTGTCATTATTAAGCTGGTGTTTGGAACTTAAATTAATATGAAATCTTGATGGAAGGTTTTGATTTAGATAAGTTTAAAACAGGAATTTGTATCATAAACCCAGGACCAGTTTTAAGCAGGTTAGTATCAAAAGGGTTAAAAAGAGCTTCCAGTCTCAGCAAATCTTCTAGAGAAGAAGTGAAAACTTTTGGTTTTATTTACTTAACATTTCACTTTATCCTTTTGGGGTCTTCAGTCAGTGAATCATTTTCTTCAAACAATGGCCCTGAAAGGCTGAAAGACAAAGTAGACCTTGGCGGAACTTAAAATCAGAACATAAAGACAGATGAAATGCTGCTAAGCAATTCTGTTTGGCATGCTAATGATTCTGTCAGCTCACCATCTTGGTAGAGTATACTATTAATGAAAGATGCTTCAACTGTAACCTTCCTGTTTTTCTTTAACATCAAGAATTGTATTGTTTAGTATGCCTATTCTTTTATTTTTATAATCGTGTGATTTGAGGGAGATTTAGCTGCTATTTGTACCATG
>NC_142951.1:8594752-8602252 GCF_046866305.1 Octopus bimaculoides
GATTATGAAACGGCTGTAACCTTAAAGAATAAAGCCTTATTTTGTCTCTACTTTCTCCTTGATTTTAATGATTGGTATTATATGTTACACTGTATTAGTATTACTGCTAGTGTGTCCTAGATTTTCAAGTGTGTAGTTCTGTCAAATTGCATCCTAAATGTGCTTACTATGTAACTGGATAGCCAGTTCCCAGCTGGGATATTTACCCTGAGTTCCACTTGATTCCCTGAAACCATTTTCCTACTCCATTTATAGATATATATTCAATGTGTTTCAGATTATCTGGCAAAGCCTGGTAGTTTCCAGAACATGGAAAGTGGTGGAGGGGAAAGTCTGTTTTTGACAGTCTATCATAGTATTTGAATTTTATCTCTTCTGTTTAACATTAAAGAAATAGACTTCACCTTAACTCTTTTGTGATCATATTTCTAAGGTAATACATTTGCCTCCTATGTATTTCAATTAATTTTGAAAACAATCAGGATTTGTTGGGATTTAGTAAAATAATGAACATTTTTCTTTATTAACCTTACAATACCTGAATTATCAATACACATAAAAAGAAATATCAGCAAGTCTGGAAGCAAGAGTAAAAAGCTACAACAACAGCCAAGTATTATAATTGAATTGCTTGCATGCAATAATACTGTTCAAACATAGAGAAGAATCATCCATAGAGCTCATTCAAGCACTTTCAATTTTGTTGTTGTTTCCTTCATAAAAATTTGTAATATTTGAAGCATCAGGAATTATTAACGTTAGGGTTAAGCTCTTGTTTGGAACGTAACTTAACAAAACGGTTCTAACATAAAATTATGATGGAAAGAATTTTTAATCTAGATTGGAGAGACTTTAAAACAAACAGGCTTTGTATGACGCAACCAGAGGTGGTCCCAGGTGGGTTGGTATCAAAAGGGTTAAGCAAATTTAAACAGCAGCTTAATGGATGCCTGTATTGTACACAGATCAATGCGTTGCCTATTGAACTATGTATGGGTTTGTGAGTGGGGAGGCTGTAATATGCTGGAAACAAAAATTTATTTCCGCTGGAAGTTTCAATAAAGATCAAGTAGAGACTGAAAACTAAAGATCTGAGAACACACACACACACATACACGTGTGTGGGTGTGAACTTTGTTTCTTTTAGCTGCCAATTATATCAAGCCAAGTATTTTGTCTGGTACTTATTTTACCGACCTTGAAGCCTCCAAAAAGTATTGAAAGAAAAGGTGACTCTCTTTCTCTTAAGGCCCCAACACTATCTATTTTTCTCTCATTCTGGTCTAACGATCCCCCATGTTTGTTTTCGTTTGGTTTCCTTGTATGTATCCACTGTCACTTTTTTGTTCCCAACTTTGACCCTCCATAAATCCAAAATTTTATTTTAGAATTTATGGCAGCAACTGTCTAAGAAGACTCATATTGTTGTTGAATGCTTGAAATGAAGAGTAGATAGACAGCCGGCAGATGATGAAGGGTCCTTTCTCTGTGTATACTTGTCCTGTTTACCAATTTTTTCTCATTGTTTGTGTATTTCATGTTATTTGCACCGTTGGTGGCATCCTGTACCAATATATGCATGTATATATATGTGTGTGTGTGTATGTATATATATATATATATATATATATATATATCTGTCTATATATCTATCAGCATTGTGCTTCTTTTGTGAGCTATCCAAGCAGGTGTAGGTTACTTGGTTTATGACTGTTGGACTCGGCATGTATTCAGGCGTTTTGCTGACCAAGCTGGGTCAGCGGACTGAATATCGTGTGTGTGTGTGCATTTAATATATATATATATATATATGTATGTATATATATATAGGTCTATATTTATGTCATCTAGCCACAAAAAAACCTGCCTAAACAAACAGTGGAGTTTACTGAAGCTCCAGCTTGCCAGTTGCTGCCAAACCATCCAACTCATGCCAGCATGGAAGATGGAAATTAATTGATGATAATAATATACCTATGTCTATATGTATGCATATATGAATATACATATGTGTGTGCCGTTGTTATGATCGTCATGTTACTTTAAATTCTATTTTCAAGTGAACAGTTCCACACTTGCATAAGGTAGATGGTATTTGTTAAGGCACATTTTCTAAGGCTGGATGCACATCCTGTGGTCAACCCTTAGCTCTTTCCAACTAGGCTAATATTTTACTATGATTTTGCATAGTATTTGTAACAAGAGATTGCTTATATGACAGACATGCTAGTTTACAACTGACATAATATCAATACAAGACACAAACACACACACACATAAACAATTTATATACATCTCACTTTTGTATTGTCCATTTTCAAACATTCATACATACATACATACATGTTAACTGCACGTGGAGAAATAATAGGAAAAGAAAAAAGAAATAATAATGATAATAAGGCAGATTGCTTAACTGAAAGCATATTTTAATATAGATGTGTATAAGGAAGATTAAAAAGGATTTCTAACCAGCTTTTACTGCATGGCAAATATTCGAGAAGAGGGGAAATGAAAATAATGTTTTTTTACAAAAAAATAATAGATATATAAAAAAAATAAATATACCAATACATTATATTGTCTTTGAGCTTTTAAAGTTCAAAGGTAATCCATGTAGATAATTGTTAGATAGATTAGGATGCATGGAATTAAGAACCATGCTGTTTTTAAAAAGGGTGAATGTTTATGTGTCAAACAGGAAATGTGGATAAGGGGAGACAATTCTGTGGGTTTTATACTCTTTAGTTGGAGCTCTGGACTCTTTGTCAACAGGAAGTTTATGTCTCTTCTTAGAGAAACAGGAAGTAAATTTACATGTATTTCATTGGGTAGGCGAGAGAAGGGAATATGGTCACCAAGGAGTTTGTATGTTTTATATATATATATATATATATATATATATATTTATATGTATATATATATTTATATGTATATATATATTTATATGTATATATATATTTATATTTATATATATTTATATATATGTATATATATATATTTATATATATTTATTTATATATTTTTTATATATATTTATATATATATATTTATATATATTTATATATTTAAATATATATATATATATATATATTTAAATATATTTATATATATATTTTTCATATATATATATATATATATATATATATTTAAATATATTTATATATATATTTTTCATATATATATATATATATATTTAAATATATTTATATATATATTTTTCATATATATATATATATATATTTAAATATATTTATATATATATTTTTCATATATATATATATATATATATATATATCTTGGAAATCCACTGGATAATGGTTTCCCTTCATGGGAGAATTAATAGTCAAAATTATTTAAGCATTTTATCTGATCAAATTCATCCTATGGTTGCAGAACTGTTTCAGGAGGGAAACGCAATCTTTCAGGATGATAATGCACCAATTCACACAGCTAAAGTTGTTACTGAATGGCATGAGGAACATTCTAGTGAAGTCGAACATCTTATCTGGCCACCCCAGTCCCCAGACCTCAATTTTATTAAACATTTATGGTGCATTTTAGAAAAGCAAGAAAGGAGTTGATATCCTCCACCATCATCACTACAAGAACTGCAGACTGTTTTAGCTGAAGAATGAACAAATATTCCTTTGGAAACAATTCAAACTTTGTACGAGTCCATACCTAGTAGAATATAAGCTGTAATTACTGCCAAAGGTGGTCCTACCCCATATTAAAATAAATTTGTTTGAAATTTTAAGGTATTTTCATTATTTTGTCTCACTTGTCTCAGTCATTTGACTGCAGCCTTGCTGGAGCACTGCCTTTAGTTGAATAAATCGACCCCTAGACTTATTCTTTGTAAGCCCAGTACTTTCTCTATCAGTCCCTTTTGCTGAACAACCAAGTTACAGGGATATAAACACACTAACATCAGTTATCAAGTGATGGTAGAGGGTTAAACAGACTCACAAATACATACATACATGCATACATACATACATATATATATATATATATATATATATATATATATATATATATATTATATATACGACGGGCTTCTTTTAGTTTCCATCTACCAAATCCACTTAAAAGGCTTTGATTGGCCTGAGACTATAGTAGTAAACACTTATCCAAGTTGCTACACAGTGGGACTGAAACCGGAACCACGTGGTTGGGAAGCAAGCTTTTTACCACGCAGCCACTCTTGTGCCTATGTATATATACATATAGGTGCAAGCATGGTTGTGTGGTAAAAAGCTTGCTTCTCAACCATATAATTCCAGGTTCCGTTCCACTGTGTGGTACCTTGGGCAAGTGTCTTTTATTGCGCCCTCAGGCTGACCAAGGCCTTGTGAATGGATTTTGTAGATGGAAGCTGAAAGATGTGCATTGTATTGGGTTGTCCGGAAAGTTCGTGCTGATTTATAGTAGCTTACCATTTGACTTATTTGCCATGAAACTACCTCAGTTCTGGGAAGAGGGTATTTTCAAGTTTAAGTAAAGATGGAGACGCATTGTGCAACAAAAGGGTTCATATTTGGTTGATTAAAAATGTAATGGCAAGTATTCATTGACCTTTTCCTTTCCTTCAAAAATTGGCATGAACTTTCCGGACAACCAAATATATATATGTGTGTGTGTGTGTTTGTCTTTGTTTTTGTGTCTGTGTTTGTCTGCCACCACTGCTTGACAATGGTGATGGTGCATTTACGTCCCTGTAACTTAACAAATCAGCAATAGAGACCAACGGAATAAGTACTGGGCTTAGCAAAAAACATTAAGTACTGGGACTAATTCATTTGACTGAAGTTTCTTCAAGGTGATGCTCCAGCATGGTTGCAGTTCAATGACTGAAAGGAGTAAAAGATATACATACATACATACACACACACATACACACACGAGTGTATGTGTGTATATACAACACATTTACTTCAGTTTCCATCTACCAAATCAACACACATGGCTTTGCTTAGCCTGGGGCTAAAGTAAAAGATATACCAATAGTAAATTGTGTACGTGTATACACACACACACACCCACACCAGGTCGGTACAAATATTAATGAAGACCATAATACATGTTATATGGGATATCATTTTTTCCTTGTTTTATGATGCAATATAAAAGTGAGCTGGATATAAGTTATATCGAATTTAGCACCTTATAGTTTCAGGGTTATCTGTGAATACAATTAATGAGTTTATAATATTTCAGCTTCTGCTCTTTCTTTACGCACCCACTTCCAGCATAGCTGTCTACTTAACTCCTTTATTAACTTGAAGTGATTGTTGAGTCATATGCTCAAACTCTTACATAATCAAAGTTCATCTGCAATAAATTAACCACTGTTTATAGAATGTGGTGTTCTTTGGCTACACTGTAGATAAAAGTAAGCAGCAGTCAAGTATTGGGGGAAGGTTAACGTGGTTGATTGTGATGAGCTCCTGCAGTAAAATATATGGTCTTGTGTGAATATGCATGTGTGTGTGTGTGTGTGTGTGTGGTTGAATAACTAGTTTCCGTCATTAGACTGCAGCCACGCTGAGGCACTGCCCTGATGGATTTAGTTGAACAAATCAACCCAAATACTTTGTTTATATGTATGTATAGAGATACACAGCCACAAATATATATGTATATATACACACATAAAGAGTGAGAAAGTGAGACACTCTCTCACACACACACACACACACACACACAAACACATATATGCACACAAACACATATATGCACACAAACACACACCCACATATACATTTAGAGTGAGACAGAAAGACACACACATACACAAACACACACACACACACAAACACATATATACACATAAATATTTATCTGAGTCATTGTTTAAAAAGAAAGTGATATAATTTCTTTTTCTTATGATTCTTCTTGTTGTTGTTGTTATCATTGAGATGGCCATAAAGGATGACATATTTCTCCTTAAAAAAAAACTGAGATAAGTGGTGGAAAAGAGTTCAGTGAAACTTGTGTGTGTGTGTGTGTGTGTGTGTGTGTGTGTGTGTGTGTGTATCATATATATAACATAGGTTAGGTGAATTGAGTTTTTGAGATGGGCTGGTGGGGATACAGAAGATGCTGGTGGGTGGGGGGGGGTGAGGTTGAAGTAAAAGGACATATTGCTTGATAAAAGCAGTTTAGAAGGAATTTAGTGAGGCATGAATATTAGAGGATAAGTGTGAGTATTAAAAAAAAACCCCAGAAGCACCCCCACACACATCGACACACGTATATATATATGTGTGTGTGTATATATGTATATATATATAAATATGTATATGTATATATTTATATATGTGCGTTTATACTCGCGCGCACATGTATCTCAAGTTTTTACTGCTGATGTATGATGGATATTGAGAGATGGGATAATGGTTGGATGGTTAAATAGATTATAGTTTGAAACCTTTGGCAATAAAATGCAGGAAAAGACTGATAACTAAGAAGGAAAAAAAATATAAAAAAAACAAACAACAAAAATAAGAAGAAGTGAAAATGAAAGAAGAGGAAAGAATGAGGAAGGAGATGAAGGAAGAAGCTGAAAAATCAAGAAGGATGGAGATGAAGAAAATATGGCGAAGGTTTCTGTAACATGTGAGAAGTTGTAATATAATGGTATTTTAAAATATATATATGTGGTTATATATATATATATATATATATATATATATATATTTTATTAGACCATGTGTTGTGGAATGGCACAGAAGAGATATGTTGGATAGATTGAAATGCATCTATCTTTGTGGTGTGGGGGTTTGGTTCTGTGTCATATGGCAGTTGTGGTTCTGGTGTGATGGTTTGGTTTGGGTCTGGTGTGGTGTGACGTTTGACTTTGGTGTCATATGGTCGGTGTTGTAAGGTTGGATGTAGTTGTGGTGGTGGGTTTTGTCTGGTGTGGTGATGTCTTACTTTTGGTGCCTCATGGTGATAGTTCTCAGTTTCAACTTCACATTAAAGTCCATGAAATATATTTTATTATGTCTTTTAATCTATAAAGACGCATGGAAAATAAAATGAAGATGGGGGGAGAGAGAGAGAAAGAGAGATGATAATGGGGGGGTTGGGGGGTTGTAGAAATGGTAAAGGTAAAGCAATAGATTATATGTCTTGTGGTATTTATAGTTAGATATGATGACACTGTGAGTTCAAATCCCTCACTTGAGAGTAATATTTAATTTTTATCGTTCTGAAGTATTGTTAAAATATAAACTAGTTAAGTACTGAGGATAACTTAACTCTTTTGTATTTATATTTCTTACTGTCATCATCATCATCATCATTGTTTTAACATCCGCTCTTCCATGTTTGTGTGGGTTAGATGGAATTGAGTACAGTAATGCACCACATATCTTGGTCCTCTGTCATTTTGAGATCAGCCCTCAATAATTTGTCCTATGTTCTCCTGGGTCACCCTTTTCCACAACTTCTCCCTCCTTTAAGTGATCAGCACATTTTTATGCAACTGTC
>NC_142951.1:8607252-8617252 GCF_046866305.1 Octopus bimaculoides
TTAATACTGAGAAGTAATACTTATTCCTTCTTAAACGTGGATGTTCTATAAGAACAAACTATACTGTAGTAGCTACCATGGGAAAAACTCTCATATTGACTTTTTGGTGCAAAAATGTTCTCTTGTTTATTTCATTAGTGGGGAGATAAATCCATGCTACCTCTGAAACCACCAGATCAAATGATTTCAACCTTGTTTGGTTTTGTCAATGATGGACACTCGACTTCTAGAAGTAGCAGCAATTCACCTTCCTGCCAGCAATATATAATTGACAGTGCCAGAACAGGTGCTGGTGTCACGATTAACCAACCTTTTAGCTTCAACCACTCAGTTTCAGCGAACGAATTGTAGATGAGAGGATATCAAGTCTTTGCTTGCTGCCCCAGTTCTCTAAAAGCTTAGCATCAGTGATTCAGCCTCTAACTCAGAGTTCCATGCAGGTTTTCTAAAGAACTCTAATAACAGTGGCATTAATTGAAACAGCTATTAAAAGGAATAAGATATGTGGTTATCACTACTTGGGTTTTCCAAAAGCCTAGTATTTGCCACGCCATTCCATACAGGACACTTGTTTTCATTTTGGATTTAATAATAAAAAAAAAAAAAAGATTTCATGAAGATTTTTTTTTTGTTCACACATTCAGACATAAATGCACACAAACACACATGGCCAAAATTCTGCTTAAATCAACATTGTTCACGCATCAAAGTAATGTCTTCATGGAAATAATTATAATTTGTCACAAATTAGTTCTTCAAAGATTATAAATTTTACAGCCATTACATGACTTGTCTGGGCATGTACACGGTGGGGAGAGGAAGGAGGGTAAAACGACTATTTAAAAAAATTTTTTTAAATCATTTCATTTAATACTTTGTTATTATTTTTAGATGAAGAGACAAATTATATTAGATTTCATAAAGAAGAATTAATACAAAACAAATCCTTTAAAAAGCAAAAAAAATATGTTAATAAAAAAATATAAATAAATTATCAATAGGTTATTATTAGAAGTTTGTATTGACAGATTTTTTCATTTCATTTTATTTCTTAATTTTTTTGTTTGTTTGTATATTTATTAGTTTTATGTGGTGTCTTCATTATAAATGGCTAATGTTTGCTTGATTTAAAAAAAAATGGTTTTATTGTCTTTTATTTGAATTTTAGTTTGTCTTTGTTCATATTTTCGTTGTGTGACACCTAAAGGCTCAGATAAGAGAGAAAGGAAGAGAGAGATAATGTGTAGTTTTAATGTTATCACAAAGAGAGAATAATAAAGGTCAGGATGGTATTAGTAGGGGATGATAATAAATACACACACACACAAATATACATATATGTATATATATATATATACATAAATATTCATACATGCATAACATATATCGTCATCATCATTACATGTCTGTTTTCCATACTAGCATGGGTTGGACGGTTTAACGGGTGCACCAGCCTCCATTTATCCATTTTAGCATGATTTCTATGGCTGGATGCCCTTCCTAACACCAACCACTTTACTGTGTACTGGGTGCTTTTTATGTGGCACCAGGTCCAATGCTTCACACACACATATATACATAAATATACTATGTGCATAACACACACACACATAAAGTGAGAGAGACATGGCTATGTGATTAAGAAGTTCATTTTTCAGCCATGTGGCTATCACTGCATAGCACCAATGGGCAAGTGTCTTCTACAGTCCTGAGTCAACCAATGTCTTGTAAGGGAATTTGGTAGACAGACGTCTGTTGTGTGTGTGTTTGTACTCTCTCCTCCAAACTGCTTGACAACCAGTGTTGGTTTGTTTACATCTCTGTAACTTAGTTCAGCAAAAAAGACCAATAGAAAGAACCAGATTTAAATGGAAAAAAAAAATACTTAAGTATAGTGGTTAATTTGTTTTAACTAATATCTTTCGAGGCAGTGCCCCAGCATGGCTTCAGTCCAAAGACTGAAACAAATAAACAATAAAGCATAAAGAACAATTAAAAAATTGTTTTCAGCCAAAACACTCTTCTGCAACCCTAATTCTGTGTTTGTTGGTCAAGATATGATGTCTGGATAAAAGATCAGAAATGGAACATCTTTAGTCTTAGATTATAACTGGATCACTGAAAGCACATGGCTTAGTGGTTAGCGTATTCAGCTGATGATCATAAAGCTGCAAGTTCAACTCCTGGTGGTGCATTGTGTCCTTGAGCAAGATACTTCATTTCCCATTGCTCCAGTCCACTCAGCTGGCAAAAAAGGAATAATACCTGTATTTCAAAGTGTGTCGCAGTATGGCACACATGATGTCATTTCCTCCAATTTTGCATGTTTGTGTTTCTAATGAATATACTGTTCTGTAGCACTGTGCTTTCAATGTTGTGTGGAATAGAAAAAACAAAAAAACCCTTACTTGAAAAACAGGTAAAGGTTAGTGACAGGAAGAGCATCCAATGATGAAATACTGTCTCAAACAAGTACGCATCAAACTTGTGCCATCATAACAAAATGGATGTAAAATGAATGAATGTGCAAACATAGGCATGAATGTGTGTGTGTGTGTTTGTGTGTGTGTGAATACTTGTGTAAGCAAATGTAAAGAAACATGAAGTTAGGTCCATTTGCACTGAAAGAAACAAAGGCAAAACAAAAAAATTTGATAATGAGAGATCAATGAAATAAGTACCAGAAATAAGTACAATGGTCAATGTAATAAACTAAACTATGGCTGCAGTCCAGTGATTGGGACCAGTAAAAGATTGTGTATGTGTGCAAATGTGTGTGTGTGTGTGCGTGTGTGTGATAGAAAAAAATTATCTGCCAATGAACCAGGAAGCTCGTTATTCCTTTCTTAAACACAATGGTTAATTCACACATCCTGAAATACAGAGGAGGGAGAGAGAGAGAGAGAGAGAGAGAGAGAGAGAGAGAGAGAGAGAGAGAGAAAGAGAGAGAGAAAGAAAGGGAGAGAGATATATGAAAATGAAAATAACAGTATCAAAAGAATAACAACGGCAATAATTTTGGGTTTTTTTTGTGCGTGGGGTAAGGTCTTAAAATATCTTTCATAAAGCTTATATATACATACATACATATATATATATATATATATATATATATGTGCATGCACACATACACATGTATACAACACACACATATATGTATGTATGTACTATGCATGTATGTATGTGTGTTCTTTCTGAGATTACATGGCAGAAAGAATATATAATCATTGGAGAATATCATCAAAGAATTATGTATCTTTTTCTATATTTTTTTCATTCTTTGGTTCTTTTGTAGGACCTTTATATACTACATACTATATCATCATCATCATCATCATTTTTATTTATTTTTTTGTTATATTATTACACATTCTGTTCTTCTGTGTCTTCTATCTTCTTTGCTCTGTAACCACTGCCTTTACTGAGTGTGGTTTTTTTTTGTCTTTTTCTTTTTTTTTCTTCTCCTTTCCATGTAAGCAGCAAAAGACTTGTATTTATGAAGAATGGTTGGAAACAATTGAGTAATGCAGCGTAATGAGTGCAGAAAATCTTTCTCACTCTCCGTATACAAAAGGTCAGATTCCAGTATATTGTATAGTAATAATAATGATCATGATAACAATAATAATGATAATAATAATAATAATAACCATAAAGGAAGACAGCGGTGTCTATACTTAATATAGTTGGATATATGTGTATTTTGCATGTAACACACGCACACTAGCAGGCAGACAAACATGAGTGTATATGTATATATATTTTTTGTGTGCAAATCTTTCATGACTATATATGTGTACATTTATATTTATACATACATTTATGCATACAAGTGTGTGTGTAAATAAGCAGATGTGTGTGTATTATATATGTGTGTTTGTATGTCTATGTGTGTATGTATGTCTGTATGTATATTATATATATATATATGTGTGTGTGTATGTGTATGTATATATATATGTATGTATATGTCTATATACATGTGTACATGTATGTATATATATGCATATATATGTATGTGCGTGTATATGTGTGTATGTGTATACATACATATGCATATATATGTTTGTATGTACATATATGCATGTGTGTGTATATCTGTATGCACACGTCTGTGTGTATGTGTGTGTCTATGTAAATTTCTGTGCGTGCATATATGTGATGAAAATATATACCAAGAACATGAATTCTTATTTTCTTATTGTTCCATAATTGGGTGGCATAGAAAATAAAAAAAAAGCAAATATAAATCACAATCATACACAGAGACAAAAAAAAAAAACCCATCATAATATTCAACCAATTGTGTGTGTGTGTGTGTGTGTGTGTGCGTGCACACCTGAGTGTGCGTATGCATCTGAGAGAGGGAGTGACTGAGTGAATGCGTGTTTGTGTGAGAATGTGCATGGCAAGCAACGTTTTACTATATTTAGAGAGCCACTAATTTTCGTGCCTGTCTGTGGTTTTGAAACACACACACACACACAATAACAACAACCAAATACAAAACAAAAAAACACATTGTATGGTACTGAAGCATGTCTTCTTACAAGAACATACTTTACTTCTTTTTTTTTTTGTTTTTTTCTCCTAAGATGCTGATAGGAAAAGAAGTTGGGTTGTTTAGAGGGTGTTAATCAAACCAGAAAAATTAAAAAAAAAAAGAAAAGAAAAACAAAAGTACTAAAGGTGAATAAGTTTTAGGTAGATTGTGTGAACCTGTTGAATGAGGTTATTCTGACAATTCTCACTAAACCACCCCATCTTGTGATATATTACATTACATAAGTACCTGAGCTGTCTGGTCTTCAATCGGATATAGATGGCAAGGTGTAGCTGACTGGTGTAGATTTTAACAATATATATATATATATATATATATATGCTATTGTATCTCACCAGCTAACCACCATATCTGTATTAGATTCAAGCAGATATACATGTAATGTAAGAGACTGGTGTTGGGCCATGTTAGCAAGACTTGTATTATTTAGTAGAATCGATAAAGAGAAAACAAAAACAAAAAGCACAATGAACTTGTCATGGGGAATGGAAAAATCCAACGTTTCAGACAGATTCCCTCTTCAGGTAACAATTGACAGGAAAAGTAAAATTCTGCTGTCTCTCATTAACTTCTCTCCTGTGAACTGTTCCCAGAAGAAATTGGATTTTTCACTTCCCACCGCAAATTCACTCCACTCTTTTTATCAGTTTTACTATATATATATATATATATATATATATATATATATATATATATATATATATATATATATATATATATATATATATATTGTGAAAAGTCCAAAACATTGCTTTTCAGAAAACGAAAAATAGTTTCACCATTCCATTTCTTTTTGCATTAACAAGAGGTAGTCGATAGCTTTCCGCTATCTGGGCGACCAAGTTAGTAGTGAGGGTGGGTGCGCTGAAAGTGTAGCTGCTAGAATAAGAATAGCCTGGGCAAAGTTTAGAGAGCTCTTACCCCTGCTGGCGACAAAGGGACTCTCACTCAGAGTAAAAGGCAGACTGTATGACGCATGCGTACGAACAACCATGCTACATGGCAGTGAAACATGGGCTGTAACTGCTGAGGACATACGTAAGCTCGCAAGGAATGAAGCCAGTATGCTCCGTTGGATGTGTAATGTCAATGTGAATACCCGTCAGAGTGTAAGTATCTTGAGAGAAAAGCTGAACATTAGAAGCATCAGTTGTGGCGTGCAAGAGAGACGATTGCGCTGGTATGGACATGTGGTGAGAATGGAGGAGGATAGCTGCGTGAAAAAGTGCCACACCCTAACAGTTGAGGGAACCCGTGGAAGAGGTAGGCCCAGGAAGACCTGGGCTGAGGTGGTGAGGCAAGACCTTCGTACATTGGGCCTCACCGAGGCGATGACTACGGACCGAGACCTTTGGAAATGGGCTGTGCGTGAGAAGACCCGGCAAGCCAAGTAAGATCGTTGCCAGTGCCCCTGGACTGGTTCTTGTGCGGGTGGCACATGAGATGCACCATTTTGAGCGTGGCCGTTGCCAGTACCGCCTGACTGGCTCCTGTAGGATTTTCGAGCGAGATCGTTGCCAGTGCCCCTGGACTGGCTTGTGCGGGTGGCACATAAAAGACACCATTTCGAGCGTGGCCGTTTTCGTGCAGGTGACACGTAAAAGCACCCACTACACTCTCTGAGTGGTTGGCGTTAGGAAGGGCATCCAGCTGTAGAAACTCTGCCAAATCAGACTGGAGCCTGGTGTTGCCATCCGGTTTCACCAGTCCTCAGTCAAATCGTCCAACCCATGCTAGCATGGAAAGCGGACGTTAAACGATGATGATGATGATGATGAACAGTTTCAGCTCAACAATAATTCTTTGTTAGGTGTATAAAATCGTAACTCCATGCATATATATGATATTTTCAGTCAGAGATATTTTTGCAAAACTGTCGTATGTGGGACTTATTATACTTTTGTAAAATGCTGAACTGTTGTACTACACTTTCACCATTTTCAGATCTTGGAATCTGAAGCAGCTGGAGATACGATAGTTTGACCAAAAGAACTGGCTATTGCAAGCAGAATGAAATATTGAGAAAAATGCATTTAGTGTTTGTATCCCCATAACTTAGTGGTTTGGCTAACGAGATCAATAGAATAAGTACCAGGCTTAAAAAAAATAAAAAGTACTGGGGTCAATTTATTCGACTAAACTTCTTCAAGGTGGTGCCCCAGCATGGCCGCAGTCTAATGACTGAAACAAGTAAAAAATAAATGAATAAAAGAATAAATATTTTACTCCTTTAGCATTCAGATTACCCTGTCCAATGTAATGTGTGAATCCAATATTCAAGGCACATTTGATTCATAACAGTGAAAAATAACTTGAATCCAGCACCAGTCAATATATGTTGCTTTCAATATCCTCTCCTAAGAGTCAAAATAATCGCTGAGATCTACACTGTCCAAGATATTGTAGATATAAAAAAAAAAAAATTTTCCATCTCTGTACATTTATAATTGTGTTTATATAAGTTATTGATGTAGACTACATATTGAAGAGTACTACAATATTATAACTGATGGGGTGCCAGTTTTATATATATATATATATATATATATATATATATATTTATATAATGAGGGTGATAAATTAAATATTGATTTAATTAACATCAACTTAAAACCAGTGGCCTAGCATATAAAAAAATCTGATGTATATATATATATATATATATATATATATATATATATATATATATATATATATATATATATACATACATATATACAAAGGAGTGCTGAAAAGTTCCTGGTTTTAATGGTATTGCGAAAAGCCTGGTTGGAGGCCCAACTTCTGAGTTCTTTTACAGGGCTTAGAAAAACTTAGGACTACTGCAATAAGTATGTGAATCTGAGAGGGGAGTATGTTGAGTAAAATCATCATTAACTGATCCTCCTGTATTTTCTTTTACCCAAAGCCAGGAACTTTTCAGCACCCACCTTGAATATATGATAATCTGAAGACTGTTACGTGGCTAAGTCAAGTGAATATAATATCTGATTTCTTTGTAAATTCCAATGTTGTCTTTGAGTGAATGAGTACTATTTGATGAATAACAGATACAAAGGAAAATTAGATGTAACATAATCAGAAAATTTCACTAATTGGGAATCAAATGTGTAAATATTTAATAATAAGCCAAAAACTGCCTGGAAGGCAGCATTCCTGCTAATGCAGAAAATGAATAGACATATTTTAATGTGTGCATATTATTCCTTGGATTTTTTCCTTAAATACAATTATAGTTTTTTTTTAATACCTATTTTCAAGGATGTGTATATTCTTTTTGTAGAGCAATTTCATTTACCATCTAATTTCAGTCCATCTGTCACCAATGATTCTATCACTGATATTTTGAGCTGAATTGATTTCCAAGTTTGTTTTACACTGTATGACATCTAGAAGATTCGCTGAATGATGAGCTTGTAAAACGTTCTTATTTGATATATTAGCATGAATTTAGAGACACCATAATGCAGAAAATTATTTTTATAACCATATCCTGTGAATGTTGTTCGACTTATTTTGTATTGCAGCGTTCGTATATTTCATAGTTTGTATCAAGCCGAGCAAAATCGCAGTCGTAGCAGATATTGGTGTCACACAAATAGCAACCATGCCGGTGGCATGTAAAAGCACCCATTACACTCTCAAAGTGGTTGGTGTTAGGAAGGGCATCCAGCCATAGAAAACTATGCCAAATCAAACTGGAGTCTGGTGCAGCCTTCCAGAATGTAAAGAACTAGAAGAAATGCTGCTAAGCATTTTATCCAGGCATGGTAATGATTCTACTAACAACAACAACAATAATAATGATTTCTGCAATAGGCACAATGCCAGAAATTTGCGGGGAGGGGTTAGCTGATTACAACAACCCCAGCATTCATCAACTCCGAAAGAAATAAGGACGAAGTGCAGAGTCAGCCTCGGCAGAGTGAATATTAATAATAATAGTAATTAATATTATAATAGTGTGGATTTGGTAGACGGAGACTGTGTGGTTGCCCATTGTGCATGTGCATGCACACACATACACACACACACGTGTGTGTGTGTGTGTGTGTGTGTGTGTGTGTATAAAATTGTGCATTTTACATAATAGTTTATGGCTACTAGTACTACCCAGTGCTCTACAGACTGATGTTAGGGTAGGAACAACTGTGATATGGTCTGGTTTCTAACAGCAGATCCAGTCACCACTTAAAGAAGCCTACATTGGCTCATGAGGGTGTTTTAGTTAGGGACAGCAGTTCAAACCTATGAAGAGGCATGTAGATTAAGGTTAGGTTAGGCTAAGCTGGGCTAGCCTAAGTCAAGAATCAGATGGTCACATTAAAACCACTACGGCTCTGCTACTACATCTCACTATTAAAGTAAGGAAGAAAAGGAAAGGAGGAGGAGAGGGAGGGAGGAAGGGAGGGGAGAGGGGATGGGTGTAAGACACTCGTTACACTGAACTTAAGAATGAGAGGAAATGAGGTGAGATTGATGAATGTGGAAATATGATCCTCAAAGACAAATATGGATGGACAAAAGTGGATAGGTCGGACTCCATTAGTATTATTATTATTTTTACTTTGTATCAATATTAGTATTATTATTAATGTTATTATTGTTATTAGCATCGTAATTATCTTCATCATCATTATCAACATCATCATTATCTTCATCATTGAGCAGTGGGTTTGTGCAAATGAAATTGGTGGCGAAAACTGGTGTGGTTGTGTGAGCGAGGGAAAAGGTGAAGTGAACATTTGCAAATCATACAATATCAAAAGCTGAGCAAATAAAATTTGCCACGTCAACTGGAGAAATATTGTAGAGCTATTTAAAACGAAGATGGATATTAACAGGGAATCTTATCTAATTAAAAGCTGGATTAAATGAAACGAAACGAAGTGGAAGGAAATGAAAGCTGCCTTCAGTGAATCATAATGAACAAGACGAATAGATGAGTATGGATAGATAATCTGGCTATTGATTTTGATAGATAGATTAATTTTGATAGCTTTTTAACTGAAAGCCATAGTCAAAGCTGATGCTAGGAAACGATGCTCTGTTCAGTTCAGCTCTCCCACTCTCTTTCTCTCTCTCTCTCTCTCTCTTTTTCTTAGTCTCTTGCACATTGATGGCTGTTATGACATAAAGGACACAAGCGTGGTCATGTGCTTAAGAAGATTACTTTGCTAGTGTGAGGTCTGAGGCTCAATCCCACACCTTGCACAATCAATCATTTGATAGTCGTTTTCTATTATAGCCATGAGTAAGTAGAACAAGGTCCTTGTGGGTGAAATTTGGTGAATGAAAACTGTATGGAATCTTGTTGGTTGGTAGACGTAATCTATTGGTTGGTTTAGCATCATCACTTTTACTCTTGGGTGCTTTTAGTGGTATCCACACCTCCTTTCAATCCCCCCTGTTATGGTATTCCTGATAAGGGTCAAG
>NC_142951.1:8622252-8634752 GCF_046866305.1 Octopus bimaculoides
GAGAACCAAACTTCTTATCTCACAGCTACGCTTGTGCATAAATTTATTATAACTCAAAGCCTTCATTTCTTTTGTAACATTTGACTTGCCATATCAATAGTATTGACTATCACTTTCCCCTCAAAATTGCTAGGAACAGTTATTTTAAAGCAGTTTTAAGTGTAACAACCGAACAATTGAACATTTATTAATGTAGAAAATCAATATGAAAAGTAGAGTGGAGTTTATTATTAAAATTCATATCGGTTGGGACTTAGTGTCTTGCCTAATGGCTTATTCAACCAGTGAGGAGCAGTTTTCCTTTTGATGTTGATATATATAAAAAAAAGAAAAATATGAAAAAGCTTCAATATTAAAAGGGTGTGTTGAGGTAGTGAACTATAGTTGTTAGAATTATAAATGAAAAGATTTTGTACTATTTAGGAACAAAAATCTGATGAATGAGTCAAAAGGTCAGATAAAGAAGTTCAAACAATAGTTAAGGGATGTAGATTTGATGGAGAGGCAAAATAAAAAATAAAGAAAGAAAAATTGAGGAAAATTTGATGTAGTAAAAGAATATTAGAGGTGGAGGAAGGCTGGAGAATGCTCAAGTAAGAAATAAGAATGCATCAGGTATTGTTTCTATTGGAAATATATATATATATATATATATATATATATATATATATATATATATATATATATATATATATATATATATATATATATATATTGGCACTGGCATGGCTGTGTGGTAAGAAGCTTGTTTTCCAACCACATGGTTCTGGGTTCAGTCCCACTGCATGACACCTTGGGCAAGTACCTTCTACTTGTACTATAGCTTTGGGTCGACTAAAGCCTTGTGAGTGGATCTGGTAGACAGAAACTGAAAGAAGCCCGTCACATGAATATATATATATATATATATATTATGTTATATTATATTATGTTATATTATATTATACACATGTAGAGCTTGAAACACGTGTACCGCGGAATCCTTTGTAGTTTTGTTGTTATTTTTTTCTTTTGGATTTACAATTTATATATATATATATATATATATATATATATATATGAGTGTGTGTGTGTGTGTGTGTATATATATATATATGTGTGTGTGTGTGTGTGTGTGTCTTTGCCTCTGTCCCCGCCACCACTGCTTGGCAACCAGTGTTGGTGTGTTTTTGTCCCTGTGACATAACTTCCAACTGCCACCTCCGATCATCTTGTTGTCTCCTTCATATACTTCTTTCTTTCATCCAAGTTTTTCTTCTCTCTTCTACCCACTCTATTAGTTACACTGCCCTGCATGTGAACAGTGATAATTTAGGAGACAGAGTCCCTTTTTTTATTTTGCAAGGCACATGACACTAGCATTAGAACTACTGCTGGAACTGAGTGCAACCAATTCACTCTGTAACGTGTTTGGCAAAGGAGTGGAGACAGAGTAGGGTTGAGAGAACTTATTGGGTATATGATATCTGCTCTGGTGCTGGGACCAGTAAACTCTGTCGAGTAGTTGATGAGAAGTGCACACAATGATAGAAACCACACCAAATCCACTTCCGAGGCTTTAGCCAGCCTGAGGCTATAGAAGAAAACATTTGCTCAAGGTACCACATAGTGGGACCGAACACAGAACCATGTGTTTGGGAAGCAAGTTTGTTACCACATAGCCACATCTAATAAATTTATTGATGCACTCTCACACACACAGACACACACATACATACATACATATATATATATATATATACATATATATATATACAGGCATACACACACACATATATACACTCACGCATATGTTTATATATACATATACATATATATATGTTTGTTTGTATGTATGTATACACATACATAGAGGTAAATATATATGTACATACATTCATACACATATACACACATATAAATGTGCATGCAGGCATGCGTCTAGTATTCTTTTGTGAATTTATCTTTGTCAAAAATAGATTACTTCATTCAGGAGTACTAGCATCTTATAAACTGGTTATCTTGATCTCCTGTATAATTCCGCTATATTTAGTTTAGTGAAGCAGTAGGAGTTTAGCTGCTGAAACTTGGCAATACACTTTAATTCCTAATTAAAAGACTGGGGAAATTTCGGTTCAATTAATGTGGATAAATAAATACAAAACAAATAATATATATATATATATATATATATATATATATATATATATATATATATATACGTAGTGAAAGAAAAATGATAAAAGATTATAAAATAAATAAAGCTAATTAGTCTTGGATCTAAAGGAAATAAACAAAACAAAAAAAAAAAAAGAAAAGAAAAGAAAGGAAAGGAAGAAACTAAGGAAAAAATATAAAAAAATTATCAGAAATACCTCTTCATGTTAAAATCACCAATTTGCATGTCACTGTGTGTGTGGTTTGTGTATGTATGTATGCGTTTGTATTTTTTTTTAAATTTAGAATTTTTGAGCATTTATTTACATATTTGTTCTTCATCTGATTTAATTCCATTCCATTTCAATAATGCACGGACATTGTTCTAAGAGGAGAGTGCTAACTATATTTTGTCTCTTAATGGGATGAGCTCGGTGTCAGGGTGGGGTGTTGAATCAAGTTCAGTCCTTTGGAAATACATGCAGCAAAACACGAGGAGAGAGAGAGAGAGAGAGAGAGAGAGCGAGCAGGATAAAGAGGAGGAGGGAGCAAGGTAAAGAGGGGGAGGAAGATATGTTAAACAACCAAGTTTTTAATGATGGGGGCCAGGTGGGGTTGTAGCCTGGTGGGGGCGGGTGCAAATGAAGGAAAAAGTAAAGAATCATTAAATCTCTTAACGAGTTAGTAACGATGACTTTGCTTTGTATTATTCTTTGTTAAGTCTTCATATTTATTTCTTTGTGAAGGCATGTAGCTTAGTGGTTAGGGGATTCAGCTCATGATCATAAGGTTGTGAGTTCAATACCCAGCAGCACATTGTATGTCCTTGAGCAAGACACTTTATTTCATGCTGCTCTAGTTCATTCAGCTGACAAAAACGAGTTGTATCTGTAATTAAAAGGACCAACTTTGTCACATTCTGTGTTACGCTGAATTGCCCTGAGAATTGGAGTACTCAGCCACTTGCATGCTAATTTCATGAGCAAACTGTTCTGTTGATCAAATCAACTGGAACCCTTATCATAACTAATGGAATGCCGATAACTGTAATTCAGTTGGACCTTTGCATTGTGTCATGCTGATTCTGACCAAGGAATACTTCAAAACTTTGCTTACCAAGCTTATTTGGCACCATACTTATTTCTTGGTGGAAGCACGTGGCTTAGTGGTTAGGGTATTTAGCACATGATTGGAAGGTCATGAGTTTGATACTCAGCAGCACATTGGGTCCTTGAGCAAGACACTTTATTTCATGCTGCTCCAGTCCACTCAGCTGGCAAAAACGAGTTGTACCTGTAATTCAAAGGACCAACCTTGTCACATTGTGTTGTGCTGAATCTCTCTGAGAACTATGTTAAGGGTACTCATGTCTGTGGAGTGCTCAGCCACTTGCATGTTAATTTCATGGGCAAGCTTTTCTGTCGATCAGATCAACTGGAACACTTGTTGTCATATCCAATGGAGTGCCAGTCACTTGTTTCTCCTCTCCCACTGCAACTCATTCACCAGGCAGTCAGTATGTGGTTGCCTAATTTGCTAGAAGCAAAAGCCAAATCTGTCTGCCTCAAAATACACATGAACTGTGTTAAAGAAGAAACCATTAGATAAAGTGTATGTATGTATGTATGTATGTATGTATTTCCATTATCATTATCATCGTCATCATTTTTAGGTCTGCTTTTCTATGCGGGAATGGATTGGATAGGACGTTTTCAGTCTTAAACCCAAAGGCCCTTCCTGATATGAACTCTCAGTAATCACTTATGGCAAGCAGAGATGTAATGTACTTATTCTAAAACTGATGTGTGTGTGTGTGTGTGTGTGTGTGTGTGTGTGTGTGTGTGTGTGTGTGTGTGTGTGTGTATACTAAAAATTAATATAAACAGTCAGGTGTAATATGATATCATAAAGGAATAATTCAATTGTCACTAAGTGTGACTGAGCACCTAGATTGCTAGAAATAAGAGTTAAAGTACTCTAAATGTTGTAGAAAGAATGCATTGAGTATACATGCATGACTACTTACACATGAAGACTGGATCTGATGGACTCTGGAAGAAAACTTTATGGTTCAATGGAGGAGAAGGCAGCTGCCTCAATGCATTGTGGCTGCAGGAATGCATCATTTGATGGATAAACATGATGATCTAGTTCATATGTAGTTTACTTTTTCTGTAAACTTGCCTGTGGCCATACTTTTCACTTATAACCAGTCCTGTGAATCTGCCATTTATGAACTTGTGCCTTCTCTGTTACCCTGCCTCTGATCCTGCTATACCTCTTCTACGTTCCTTGTGGGAATGTAGAAGAGGTGTGCATCATATGGAATTCCTGTCTATTTCATTTCTGCATATTGGGCAAAATCATTCTATTGATAGTGGTAGCATTCTGTCTTATTTATCGAAAACTAAATTTGCTTTGGTCTTTTACTAAATTTGCTTTGAAGATCTTTGAGTCTAGGGTTTGTTTCCAAATTGGAGTTTTTTGTTCACCTCTTCGACCAGTTTAGCAGTTAGAACCAGATGATTGACACCAGAAGTTACCATTGACAACCAGTCCTAAACACTTCTGTTATTGCCTGAAGAATATAAGAAATAGGGCTGGGCTGAGAACTGAGCTTTGCTGCCTTGATAACTTGGTGCTATCTCTGTGCTGACAGCATCTCTGTATACAGAGAACATACATACATTTACATATCTACATATACACACTCATTTGTGTATATGTGCATTTGTGAATATATACATATGTGTATATGTGTATGTTTCTGTATGTACATGCTTGTTAGCATATGTGTTTATGTTTGTATTATAGATGTGTGTACCCACATACACTACACACGCACACACACACACATATGTGCAAGAGCGCATGTATATATAATGAATTAATGTTGTAGTGCTTCAGTAATAACATGTTTTATTTCTTGTTTCTTTCATGGTAAAAGCTATTATTTGTTGGTTAGTGTGACTGCAGTCACTTTTTCCTTCTTATCAGAATAATTTCCTTGCGTGCCATCGGATATGTCTTCAGTTCTTTCTACATGGCCATCGGAGCTGTCAAATAATCTGCTCAAAGTCTGATGACGACAAACACTTTATTTATTTATTTTTATGTTTTACCTGAAATCAATTTACCATATGTAGATTAGTATTGTGTGTGTTTTCTTTCTTTGATTTTGTTGTTGTTGTTGATATTAATGTTTGGTTATTGGTGTTTGCATGGCTATGTCTTTAAATATATCTATTGTTTATAATTAATATTATTCTTAATATATATATATAAAAATAAAAACCCATCATTAATTTCTGTTAGTTTCTGCTTTTTTTTTTTTATTGATCATTTAAAAAAAAATGATGAAATAATAACAGTAACTATTATTATTATTATTATTATTATTATTATTATTATTATTATTATTATTATTATTAAGGTGGTGAGTTGGCAGAATTGTTAGCATGCCAGGCAAAATGCTTAGTGGCATTTCGTCCGTCTTTATGTTCTGATTTGAAATTCCTCTGAGGTTGATTTTGCCTTTCATCCTTTTGAGGTTGATGAAATAAGTACCAGTTACATACTGGGCTGGATATAATCAACTAGCCCCTCTCTCTCAAAATTTCAGGCCTTGTGCCTTTAGTAGTAAGGATTATTATTATTATTGTTGTTGTTGTTGTTAAGCTGGTTAGCTGGCAGAATTGTTTGCATGCTTGGCAACATTTTGTTTATCTTTATGTCCTGGGTTCAAGTTCCATTGAGGCTGACTTTGCCTTAACATCCTTTTGAGGTTGGTAAAATAAGTACCAGTTGAGTACTGGGGTCAGTGTAATTCCTGGTCTTGTGCCAAAATTTGAAAACAACATATTGGTTTGTAATGGCAACTGATAATTCATAAACATAGCACACGCATACACACACACACACACCTGTTTACAGACTACTTACAGAAACAGGTATGCGTATACACATACAAACACCTGTGCATGAATAGGATTTTTGTTTTTTTAGAGAAATGTTTGGCTAACAATTTAATAAGCACTCTTTGATTCCTTTTTAAGAAAAAAACTTCTCCCAGTTTCTGACAAGTGATCTAATAGGAGACGTTTGAAATGTCTATTTTGTTTGTATGTGTGTGTGTGTATACATATATATAAAAACTAACTTTAGATTAGTTAAACTACCTTTGTAACACACACACACACACACACATATAAACTAACTTTAGGTTAGTTAAAATATGTTTGTAACATACAAGCGTGTGTGTGTGTGTATATATATATATATATATGTATATTTGGTGACCTCTCTGCTACTGGTGTTTGTGCCATGTAAAAGCACTCAGTTCATGCGGTAAAGTGGTTGGCATTAAGAAGGGAATCCAGGTGTAAAAACCATACCAAAGTAGAGCTTAACACAGTCATCTAACTTACCAGCTCCTGCAAAACTGTCCAACCTATGCGAGCATGGAAAGCAGACATTAAATGATGATGATGATGATGATGATATATATAGATATATATATATATATATATATATATATATATATATATATATATATATATATATATATGTATATATATATATATATATGTATATATATATATATATATATATATATAGCAAGCATGGTTGTGTGTTAATAAGCTTGCTTCCTAACCACAAAGCTTTGGGTTCAATTTCACTGCTTGGCACCTTAAGCAGGTGTCTTTTATCAAGCCCTGGGCTGACCAATGCCTTATGAGTGGATCTGGTAGATGTAATCCGAAAGAAGCTTCTCCTATACAGAGAAGCTTCTTCGAAAGAAGCTTCTCTGTAAAGTCTTGTCTCAGTATTCTTAACAGAGCAGTGTCTGCTGTAACAATAGAATATGAAGAACCATATATATCATGTGCCATTGGTAGGTAACTACATATCACTCTCAATTTCCGACTTCCCTCTCTTCTCTCAATCACTGCTTTCCCCTCCCCACTCTCTCAAATTTTTTACTTCCTATAATCTTTTCTCATTTTGAAATTTTTTTCTGATGAAGGATTAGTGTCCAAAATGTCAAGACTTAGCCTTCTTTTTAAGTATTAAACCAGTACAGCAGTTGATAAAACTTGTTTTCCTTTGTTGTCTTCTTGTTCTCATTGCCTATTGTATCAGTACGTATGTAGAAAGAGCAGCAGACTTGGCTTTCTTCTAGGCCTCTAGGATATGCAAGAAGAAAGCAGGATGTCAACTTTAGACTGGAGACCTGACCTCAATACTTGCTATAGAGTGGACCCTGCTAAAGATATACATGGGCCAAATGGTGTTAAACACAGAGTACTGGTTTAAATTTCCTATTCAAGACCATGACTATCCTTCTGACTGGCACTCACATGGTTTCTGCCAACCAAATTCCTCTCACAAGGCTTTTGGTCAAGCGAAGGCCCTGACAGAAAACACATGGCCAAAGAGCCGTTCCATTGAATTGAACATAAAACTGCATAATTGCAATGCTAACTTCTTTATTACACAACTATGCCTTGCTTACTCTCTCTGTCTCTTTCTCTCTGTCTGTCCTCTCTCCCTTTCTTGCTGTATCTCTTCTCTCTCTCTCTCTCTCTCTGTCGCTGTCTACAGTAATCACTGTTGCTGCTTTAATAACCTTGTGATGATCTGTCTGTTTGACTGTTTGTCTGCCAGTATGTCTACCCCTGCTCCTCTCCCCTTTTTCTCTACAAAAGAATTACAATGAACTTGTTAGGTAATCAACATTGTTAATCAATTCACTGATTGATACTTAATTTATACCACGCAAGTGTAATAAAAGAGAGTTCAATTATTCAACCGTTGGTAATCAAGGATATCTGTCAATGGATGATTAACTGCCTTTTTGTAATCAGGGTGGAGTAAACCCGCCAGATGGGGTGGCAGAGATGTGGGAATGGTATGTGTGATTAAATGCCATTTTGTTAGTAAGGTTAGACTAACCCCACCAAAGGATGGGGTAGGGGATATACAGGGTGAAAGGTGTGTGGGGTTAAATACCTTTTTGTAATCAGGGAGAGTAAACCTACTACAAGGGTTGGTGGAGAGAGGGGCAAGATGTATTAACCCAAGTGTGAAAACGCACCACATAAGCACTAATAATAAAATGCCTATACGTACCACCACTACCTACAGAGGTTCACAGTATCCCTTGAAGGAGAAGGCATATAGTGATGTGCCCTACAAAAAGTAGAAGCTAAATCTCCCTTAAATCATACCTGACTTCCTAAAGAAAAGAAAGTCATGTATTTGGCAATGTAGTTTTAGATGCTCTTCTAAAATGTCGGCTGGTGATGGCACAACTGGACTGGTTTTGATCATATATTTACTCAGTTGGGGGCAACCTGGAGCTAAGCAACAACAGTAGCACAAACTGAACCTCTGCTTATACATGATTCAAAGAAGGAGCCTTTTACAACTAAATCACCCTCAAACCACAGCCTGTGGACTTAAAGTGAGGAAGAGCTTATTAAAGATTAGAGTCCCTAACTAATATACAAAATGACTAGATGATATAAATATATATATATATATATATATATATATATATATATATATATATATATATATTACCAACACGGTCACTACTACCACTACAACCAACAAAAAATGCTCCCACGTGGACTATGTTGACACCAGTAAGGAACAATTATGAACTTTTCATTTAATTTCATTTCTTTTAAATATGTATTTTTGATAAGGTTCGTTTTTTTCAAGAACTGAAACATGTTAAAAATATCTCTGACAAAATTATAAATTAAAATTCATTTTTTATATATTGGCGTTTTCAAACTTCTTTTTTTATAAATATATACCCACTCGTATGCCACCTACACTTTTTTATCTATCTATATATATATACACACACACATATACACACTCATATATATATATATATATATATATATATATATATATATATATATATATATGACATTTATGGTGCTTATTTTACAGACAAATGTACTAGGATTGAAGTGTCTGCTTTAAGGTCTTTGACTGACATCTGTCTTTGCTTCACAGTCTTTGAGGTTCTGAATAGGATCACAAGTGCTGATTTTCTTCTTATGGAGCTTAAGAAAAAAAAAATGTCTATACCTGAAACTAAAAAGTTAGTATAATCTTGGCTTGAATGATTTTGGTTATAGCTGTCTTTTGGTCATTTTGTTGATTAACAGGGATGGGAGGTTGCCAGCCATTTATAGACTTGCTCATTGGTCATCAGACTCTTTGGCTTCTTATCTGCTACTGTGTCTACTTTGTCTGTTTGATGATCTCAATACCACTAAATAAAATGTTAAAAACTGAAAAGAGTGAGAGAGAGAGAGAAACAAAAAAAGACCGTAGAAAAGCAAGAAGAAACATTGATGATAGATTTGTTTAATTTCTTGCTCCCCCCACCTCTCTCTCTCTCTTGAAAGACGGATGGTTTTTGTTAATTTAACCTTTCCTTTCACTTGGAACTAGCACCAAAGTTATGTGATTAACAATGAGGTGTTTTTCGGATTTTCATTTTCTGAAGTTTGATTGGCTGGGAATTACGATTTATAGCAGATCATAGATTTTTGTCAATCAAGTTTATCAATAATAAGGCTTCGCATTAGATGTTGTGTACTTTTATATTAAAGAGGTGATATTAAGCGTTGCACCTAATCAAACCAAACCAGATCCGACCAGCGCAGACTAAACCCGACCTGACCCAACCCATTCCAGCCAGATCAAGACCTAACTTCAACAGATTGAATAACTAAAGCTGGAAGGTAACTAACAGAAGTGTCAAGAGACAGAGGTGGAGAGAGAGAGAGAGAGAGAGAGAGCGACAGAGGGAGAGAGAATAACAGACGGAGAAAAAGCAGAGCAGCAGGAGAGAGAAAGAAAGATTGATTGAGTGAGATGGACATTGAGACAGAGTGTGGGGGGGGGGGTGAGACAGGTCAGAGCAGAGAAGGCAATGAGAGAAGCACTAAGCAGAATGTATTACTTGGTTAACTCAGTCTTAATTCATACCAACACCGACTGGCCATCAACGACGGTGATGGCAACCGTAGAGATGTAGATAAAACAGCCGGCCAGGCAGGCGTTGGAGTGATTATATTGATGATGATTAATGAGGTCTTTCAAGCACAGCTTCACTTTTGACCAACGAAATACTTACTTATTAGTATTGTCTAATGAATAACTATTGTGTTAGATATTTTAATTTAGCCAACCTGTCTGACAAGGTAAATATATAGTGGAGTTTTCCTCTTCTTATGGCGGTTAGAAAGTAATAATGACAATGATGACGATGAACGATAACAGCAACAATAGTTGTAGTAGTAGTAGTAATAGTAGTAATGATAATAATAGTAACAACAATAGTAGTAGTAGTAGTAGTAATAATAAAAATAATAATGGTTTCAAACTTTGGCACGAGACCAGCAATTTCAGGGGAGGGAATAAGTGGATTATATCAACCCCAGTGCTCAACTGGTACTTATTCTATCGATTGCAAAAGGATGAAAGGCTAAGACAACCTTGGTAGAAATGCTAAAAGGTTAATGAAAGGTGTATACAAGTGGTAAAACTGGTATATGGGAGATGGCTTCTTCTTGAATTCTGAATGGAGATTGCAGTCAGGAGATAGCAAAATGTGACCAGGTTTGAAGGGTAGACTAAGTCTTGTGATGCCTTGATTTTCCAAGATGGTGACTTCTCATCCCTTTAATGAAAATTATCTTTCTAATCTAAATGATGACTTGCATATTTATTCGTAATATGTTCTGGCAGCAATTAGCAATTTAATGTTTGAATTGACCACAACGTATTAATAAATACACAAGTCATCGTTTTGATTATCACTGTTCACTGTGCATATAATGATTATTATCACTTGGCAGATATCAGCACAGATCAGAAAACAAACTGTTTGCTGAAGTTATAAACCAGAGCACAGCCCTTGTTAAAATTCTTCAATCTTGGGTTGCCTCTGGCTGACAAGACACAATGTTGTTAAAACACCAAATGTCCCAGAGTCCTTTGCACTAATGAGTTGAGCATGTTATGAAAACATCATCATTAGTCATCATTTAACGTCCGTTTTCCATGCTGGTTTGGGTAGGACTGTTTGATAGGAACTGACCAGTCAGAAGACTACACCAAGCTCTGCTGTCTGTTTTGGTGTGGTTTCTCTGACTGGATGCCGTCCCGTATTCCAATCACTTTACAGAGTGTACCAGATGCTTTAATACATGGTTCATCTTCATAAAGGAGAAATTGTCCTTCTGTAATGAAACTCAACAGTGATTAGCATATTCATGTTCCAATCTGCCGAAACATATTAAGAATAAATGTGCATATCATCATTTTGATTCTCCTTTGTTCACCTTGCAGCATATAAAGAAATTTTAATCTGTTTACTTTTCTCATAAAGACTCAATAAAGACAAATGATCAAAAATGTTGCTTTGCAACTGAAAAATCCCAGTTTCAGTCTATTAACATAACCTAGGGTCAAGGTAGAATGATTAGCATACTGGAAAAATGCTTAGTGGTATCTAGTCTGTCTTCATATTCTGAGTTCAAATTTTGCCAAGATGACTTTGTCTTTCATCCTTTTGGGATTCATAAAGTAAGTACTGTTGATGTAATCGACACTTACTCCCCTCCCCTGAAAATGCTGGCCTTGTGCCAAAATTTGAAAGCAATAGAGCAAGGGACGATGGTCAAGCGATAGTAGATGACAGTTGTGATGTATGCATTTGCCACCTTCACTCAACCTTTCTGGGACAGCTTCCTCTCGGCCCATTTCTGGGTAAGATTGGCTACCCTACTCATCTCTTCGTTCCAGTTTTTCTCTACCTGGAAGTTCGGACCAGACTCTAAGCAACTTAACGGGACCATCTGTCCAGCACCCCACCACGCTGTTGGACGGCATGTACTTGCCTCTCCAGGTGCCGAGTTAATTTTTGCTCCTGTCACGGCTTCATATTCTTGTTGTGTTTCGCCAATCAGGTCTATATGCCTGTGGCTTGAAACAGCATAAGTGACATCATCAGCATAAGCAGACACACATAGGTTTACATTGATTTGTGTTTTACATATATATATATGAATGTATGAATGTAGTATATATATGTGTGTGTAGTATATATATGTGTGTGTAGTATATATATATATATATATATATATATGTGTGTGTGTGTGTGTATATATATATGTGTGTGTGTGTATATATATATGTGTGTGTGTGTGTATATATATATGTGTGTGTGTAGTATATATATATATATGTGTGTGTGTGTAGTATATATATATGTGTGTGTGTGTAGTATATATATATGTGTGTGTGTGTAGTATATATGTGTGTGTGTG
>NC_142951.1:8638409-8665909 GCF_046866305.1 Octopus bimaculoides
TATATATTATACATATATATGTATATATATATATATATATGTATATATATATAGTATATATATATATATATATATATATGTATATATATATATATATGTATACATATATTGTATACATGTATATGTATATATATATATGTATACATATATATGTATACATGTATATGTATATATATATGTATATATATATATATATGTATATATATATATATATGTATACATATATATGTATACATGTATATGTATATATATATGTATATATATATATATATGTATATATATATATATATGTATTACATATATATGTATACATGTATATGTATATATATATATATATGTATACATATATATGTATACATGTATATGTATATATATATATATATATGTATACATATATATGTATATATATATGTAGAGGATTGCTCTGCATTTTAAATTGATGCAATGATTGCATTGTTCATTTAAATGGAGTTGCATGAAACGGTCGTACTGCATTACCTCTGGATATCCTTGTTGCTTATTTTGATATACATACGCACACACACACACACACACACACACACACATATATATAGTTATATATCCTATGTTTGGGTATATATGTAAAATGATATTAATTATGCAATCTATAAATATGAATGTATATGTGTGAGAAGTGAGTGAGTGTATATTAAATATTATCTCTCTCAATCAATATCAATAATACTCATTGTTGGTTGCGTGATCATGCTAAAAATGCCATGCTACCTTATATGGAAGTAATAAATATGTTAACTGTAATTAATTGATACATAAACTGTATCATTGTTATTGATAACATACATTTATTGCAGATATATGAATGAGAAATTTATCTTATTTAATTTTAATTTGATATCTTAGTTTAAAAGAATAAATTATTATTCATTTCATTATTTTGTATAAGCACCATAAAATTTGTAAAAATAAAAAATAAAAAATTATTATTATCATTATTATTTTATGCATGAAGGTAGCGAGCTGGCAGAATCGTTAGCATGCTGGATGGAATGCTTAGCACCTGTCGCTATGTTCTGAGTTCAAATTCTGTCAAGTTTGACTTTGCCTTTGAGCCTTTCGGGGTCGATAAATTAAGTACCAATGAAACACTGGGGTCGATGTAATTGACTAGCCCCCCCTCCCTCAAAATTTCAGACCTTGTGTCTATTGTAGAAAAGATTATTATTTTATGCATGTAACATTATCTAATATTAGCCGTTGTGGTAAAATAATATACCCATTTGGTTTTTATATTTGTTTTAAAAGGTTCTTGACATTGTATGTTGGTAGAGTCATTTTACCAGTGTGTGTGTTTTTGTTTCTTATTGGCAAAATGACCCACCCAAAATACAACAACATATAAATGCCCATTATCTGAAGGGCAACACTTGATTTATAATAATTATAAGAAGTCTGCTTAGCAGTCATGTGGTTTCGGGTTTCACCTCACTGCACAAAAACCATGGACAAGTGTCTTCTCCTCTAGCACTAAGCTGATCAATGTCTCGTAAGTGAATCTGGCTGATGGAAACTGTATGGAATCCTTTTGTATATTAATATTTATATATGTGTGTGTGTCTTTGTATTTGTTCACCACAGCTGCTTGACAACTGCTGCCAGTTTGTTTATCTCTCCATCAGTTAACAGTTCAGCAAAGAAGACTGACAGAATAAGCATGAAACTTGAAATAACTACTGGGGTCAATTTATTTGACTAAACCCTTCAAGGTGGTGCCCCAGTCTAGCAGCAGTCCAAAATCTGCAATGAATAAAAGACAATGCAAAAATTTAAACTGAAAGTTTGGTTCATTAGGCTTCTGAGAATTTTGGTAACTGCAACTACTGGACTTCTGTCTGACTAGGATGCCAGCCCATTGTCACAATATTAACCCCCAGCTGTTGCTGGTACTGGTGGTCATCTGAGCTTTGCTTAAAAGTAAAACATGCTGCCCAGTACAGGAATCAAGCCCATGACCTTGCAATCATGAGTCCAACACCCTAACCACTAAGCTAGGAGCCTAGTAAACGTATCCTTAGAATATAGTTATTACAAAGCCATACAGCTGGTAAGGTCTTCTTTTAGAAGATAGTTCTTGTTTCAGTCATTATACTGCAATGTGCCAGGGCACCACATTGAAGGGTTTTAGTGAAAAATATTGATCCCAATTCTTATTTATTAAATCTGGTACTTTTTCTATTGGTATGTTTTGCTGAACTGTTAGGTTACAAGGATATAAACAAACCAACACCACTTGTCAAGTAGTAGTGGCAGACGAAAACACACACACATGCACCCCAGGCTTATTTGTTTCCATCTACCAAATCCACTTACAAGGCTTTTGTTGGCCCATGCTGATACATGCTGATACACTTGCCCAAGGTATTGCACAGAGATTGAACACCAGACCATAGGTTTTCAAGCTTCTTAACTGCATAACCACACCTGAATCTATGAAGATGTTATTTTTGCATTTGTACAATATTGTTTTACTTGTCTAACATCAGACTAGCCCTATTTGAACCTATCAGAGTCATTCCAGTTACGATTATCCCATCTTTTCCTGTTTTCTTCAGCTGTGCTCTAGCATAGCCTGAGCTGTGATAGCTAAACACAAAGAAATAGAAAATAAAAAAAAAACAAAGCATGGGTTTTGTCATCTGATCTGCTTTCTTGCCTTTACAATATAAAAACAGGATGTGTATTTTTGAAATGTGATTTAGTTGTTATTTCTAGCATCTCAAGTATCCTTGAAGAGGCTCTTATATTGAATATGTTATTTATACGTTGTTTTAACAAGTGCCTTTGGCACAGAATTTCATATTTCATGTCTCATCTCATTTATTTTATATATTTATTTACGGATTTTTTCACCTTTATATTTTACAGAATTAATTCCCTGTTTGGCTAGGTGAGCGAAAAGAAATTTTCTTACTATAAATATTCGTTAAATGATATTTGTATTTTGTCTTCTTTTGTTTTTGGAAAGCTAATAAATATTTGTTATTGAACAATGTTAGTGGGCTAAAATTAACAAAAAACAAACAAACAAAAGATAATAAAAAAGAAAGGATTACAAAACGAAAGAAAAATAAAACAATATGTAAATAACCAAAGGTACTATCTTGCTATTAATTTTCACAGGTAAGTTGTGATTAGCTGAAATCATTTGATGTGCTTTTATGAATGTAAGTGTAATATGTGTGTTTGTGTGTACAGTAATCCCTCGACTATCGTGGGTGTTACCTTTCAAGACCCTCCCCATGATAGGAGAAAATCCGTGAAGTAGAAACAGTACTGTACTGTATATTTTTCTTCTATTATTTTTATAATTTGTACATAAAGTTGTGCTCTGCTGATTGTTTGTCAGTTAACGATTTGGTTGTAGATGTGTCGAGTATGGCCGAAACTTTCATAAAGTTTGCTTTCTAGGCATGAGATCTCAGATTTGATTCCACCATGTGACAACTTGGAAATTATAATCTACCATGGATATTGATTGACCTGAATCTTGTGGGCAAAACAGGGTGGATTGAAAGTGATGTGTAACCTAACTGAAAAGATGTAACTGTAATTTACCGAAGGTGCTTAGTGGTTAGGGTATTTGGTCTGTGATTGTAAAGTTTCGAAAACAGCTGTATTTCAAAGGGTCAGCCTTGTTACACTCGGTATCACACTGAATCTCCTTGAGAACTCTGTTAAGGGTACATCTATGGAGTGCTCAGCTACTTGCACAATAATTTCACAAGCAGGTTGTTCCATTGATTGAATAAAATGGAACCCTTGTTGTCCTAACAAACGAAGTGCCTGGTTGTGTGCTGTGTCCTTGAGCAAGACACTTTATTTCACATTTCTCCAGTCCACTCAGCTGGTAAAAATACGTTATACCTGTAATTCAAAGGGCAACCTTCTCACATTTTGTGTCATGCTGAATCTCCCTGAGAACTACATTAAGGGCACATGTGTTTGTGGTGTGCTTTCCCACTTGTACGAGCAGGCTGTTCTGATGATTGGATCAGCTGGAACCCTCATTGTCATAACCAGTGGAGTGCCAATAACTGTAATTCAAAGGCACCTTTGTCATGTGTCAAGGTGATTCTGCCTGAGCAGTACTTTAAAACTTCGCCTACCAAGCTTATTTGACACCATATTTTCTTTTGCACTAACATTCTACTTTTGCTATATATTACACATTTTATACTTTGAATTTTTAACCATATATATATATATATTCTCCTTCATGACATAAACTACCACATTTATTTATAGCATGGGTATCACTGGTGACTCCACCAGTACAGAACAAATATTATATTCACTCTGTGCTGCAGGAGTCACTGATGAACCACATGGTTGGTGAAGTGTTAAGGACACAAGTACCTGTAGTATACCCACTTAGATGCAAATACAAGGTGCATGCAGCTCAACTGATATAATCATCATCAAAACTAATGACGAATCCATTTACTTATTAAAGATCTGGTATCATCATCATCATCGTATGTCTGTTTTCCATGCTGCATAAGTTGGATGGTTTGATGCATGCTGGCAAGGCAGAGGACTGCGCTGAGTTCTATTGTCTGCTTTAGTATGGTTCCTATGGCTTGTTTATATACCCTTTCTGGTATATTTGGTGCCATTGAGTCAGAGGTCAACTTTACCTTTCCTCATTTTATTATAGATAAATACTGATGATGATGATGAACTACATTATCTAATTAGTCCTTGCCTGGGATATTTTGGCTGCTCTTTCCAGTAAGTTGATTTGGTCACACAGTGAATCCTTGGTTCAAGGCAACCTAGTAGGCATGACTTTTGTTGTTGGTAAACCATTGCTTATTCTTGTACTGACTATCTGAATGCAAGAATTAGTAGAAGAGAGGCCCCATTTATTGTGACTATATATATGCATGTGTGCCTCTGTATGTGTATTCGTGTGTACATATATATTTATATATATATAAACACATACATGCACATATATATATATATATATATATATATATATATATATATATATATATATATATATGTATAGGTTTATAAAATACATTATGATTTTCTGCTTCACAATCATTTCCTTTGATTTAAAAAAAAATTGTATTCATTCATCTTTTGATGTTAGTATGGAGAAGATAAATGGACATTATTAGCAATTTTGTTGCTGCAATAGTTTTTACAGCTGGATTCCCTTCTTACTTGCTAATAGCTCAACTTTGAAGTAAGAACAGTTCACAAGTAGAATAAATTGGTTTGCTGGTTTTGGCAGCTGTATCCTTTGTCCGAAGAAGAATATTGTCCGAAATTGTTACATATTTTATTTTATTTATTTTGTTTTTCTCTTTCTCACATCAAATCAATTTATTTGACTTTTGAATTGTTTATATACTCACTAATTCTTGATGCAGCCCTTTACTCCCACATACACTTGATAAGTTATAATATTTTACCAAAAGGGGAAACAAAAAAGACATGAGCAAAACTCCATATAACTTGTTTACTGAGCCATTCGCTGGGTTTGAAATTAGCTGCATACATTAAACACATACACATGAATGCCTACAAGCTCACATGCACAGGCATGCACAAACATGCACACTCACACCAGCAGAGGTTTCCGTATGTAAAGCAGGTTGGTTGTGTCACTACGAGGTTTGTACGTATGTTTGTGATGTAAACAAATATATTGATGATGTCATACACATGAAATCAAACATTGCTGATTCTGCTACGAAACAAAGGAACCTGTGATGGTACACAGTTGCATGAAAATACATATTCTTTTATTCTTTTATTTATTTCAGTCATTTGGCTGTGGCTATGCTGGAGCACCACTTTTAGATGAACAAATTGACACTCCAGGAATTATTCTTTGTAAGCCTCGTACTTATCCTATCGGTCTCTTTTGCCGAACCACTAAGTTATGGGAACATAAACACACCAACATTGGTTGTCAAACGATGGTGGTGGTGGGGGGGACAAACACAGACACACAAACGTACACACAAACGTACACACACACACACACACACACACACACACACACACACACATAAGACAGGCTTCTTTCTGTCTACCAAATCCACTCACAAGCTTTGGTCGACCTGAGGCTATAGTAGAAGGCACTAGCCCAAGGTGCCATGCAGTGAGACTGTGGCCAAGCTGGGGCACTTCCTTCAAGGGTTTAGTAGCCAAATAAATCAACTCCAGTACTTATTTTTTTCCATTTTGTTTTAAAGTCTAGTACTTATTTTTCGGTCTCTTTTGCTGATGTTCTAGGTTACAGGGACATAATCAAACCAACACTGGTTCCCAGTCGGTGTGGGGGAATAAACACAAATGTAAAGACACACACACACACACATGCACGTGTATCCAATGGGCTTCCACACAGTTTCTGTCTACTAGATTCATTCACAAGGCACTGATCAGCTCGGGGCTATAGAAAAGGTTACTTGCCCAAGGTACCATGCAATGGGATTGAACCCAATACCATGTGGTTGCAAAGCAAACTTCTTAACCACACACACACAACAAGAGGTAAAAGGGATTACTAAATTCAGGTCAATATGTAGAAAGCACTCAGTATTAAGCGAACTTGGTTTACTCTATCAAACGAACAGATACCAATAAATTCAAATAGAATTAACACACACACACACACACACACACACACACACACCCACCTTCCACATTTGCAAAACATATGTACAATTCTCTATTGGCTGGCTGTAATACTAATGCCAATTAGATGTTGCATATATTTATAGTCAATCAAGCAGAAGTGATGCTGCTTGTAGCATAGATCAGGAAAACACATTTCTTGTCTGTATTGGCAATAATTGGAGGTATTTCAGCTGTTCTTTTAAAATGATACTACTTTTGAAATTACAAACAATATTCAGAAAAAGCAACATGCAACATGTTTCAACGTCCACTTCTCACTGCTTGCATGGGTTGAAAGGTGGCTAGAAATGGTTTCTCTTTGAGTAAGTAGATAGAGTTTAAAATAGAAAATGAATATGGCACCTTGGGCAAGTGTCTTCTACTATAGCCTCGGACTGACCAAAGCCTTGTGAGTGGATTTGGTAGACAGAAACTAAAAGAAGACCATCGTATATGTATATATATGTGTGTGTGTGTGTATCTTTGTACCTGTGTTTGTCCCCCCACCACTGGTTGACAACTGGTGTTGGTGTGTTTACGTCCCTGTAACTTAATGGTCTGGCAATAGAGAACAATAGAATAAGTACCAGGCTTAACGAAAAGTAAGTACTGGTGTCAATTTATTTGACTGAAAATTCTTGAAGGCAGTGCCCCAGTATGGTCACACTCTAATGACTGAAGCAAATAAAAGATAAGATAAAATATAGGGAAATATTACCTTACCTGGAGACAGGTAAGTGTCGGCGACAGGAAGGGCACCTGGCCATAGAATATCTGCATTAATGAATTCTGTCAAATTCAGGCAAACATAGGAAAATGGACATTAAAATGATGATAATAATGGTCACTCACATACGTGTATGTTATTCAAATACCAAGAATTCTGCAGAAACCATCATGTAAATATAATTGCTTCCACATAAATGACATTGTTCAAACATAGAGGAGCGAACCGTTAGATCTTGTCCAAGCTCTCAATGTTATCATTTTCTTTCCATGAGAGCAGAGTATTTGAAGTGTTATGAATGACGAACAATCAGTGTTAGTGAGGTTAAATAAATAATATTTTGCACAATGGAGTCCTGGCTACACAAAAAGTCAGGATGGGCACAGCTGGAATACCTTTCATAGGTCTACTGGATCAGAAGTGACCTGGAGCTAAGTACCAACAGTAATAATCACAACACTCGCAACCACAATAGTCTCATTCCATTTAAGAAGTCTTTCAACATCAATGCTGTATGAATCCAAGACAAACATATAAAAGGAGAGTGAAGCTGATGTTTCCATTCCAGAGACTTTAAAAAGCTATCTGTTTTCATACCATTGCATTTCTAGTCTTCTTCACTTTAAATCTATGACCTGTGTTTATTCCCTTTTGTCTGGTGTTCTTTGTTAAGTGTTGTAATTCAAACCTTAATGGTCATCTCACGAGAAGTGGATTTTACCATTTCAAAACTTGTGAGCTCGCAGCACTATGCATGCTCATGTACATAGCTATCTACACACATATGCAGATATGCATTTCATTTATGTGTGTCTGACCCTCACTCTCTCTTTCTCTCTCTCTCTCTCTCTCTCTCTCTCTCTCTCTCTATATATATATATATATATATATATATATATATATACACACACACACACACACACACACACACATACAGGGTGCAATGAATATATTGTCTAAATTACACAAAAATGAAAATAACACTGACATCTCATTTTAACAGATATATTTATCAAAATTACATTAAAATATCTTGAAATTCTAAATGGTAAATTTATTCAATAAAATCGCCATTGGCTTCAACCACAGCCTCCAGATGACTTCAGAATCTCTTACAACTCTTCTGGATGGTCGTCTTGTTTAAGTTGGTGAATGCTTCTGTAATCTTTGCCTTCAGGTTATCTTTGGTGTTACAAGGAGTTTTGTTGGTCTCTCACTCAACTGTGCTCCGCACATAGTAATCAAGGGGGTTGCAGTCTGGGAAGTTAGCTGGCCAGATGTTAGGGGTGATGTGGTTGCAAAAATTGTCTGACAGCCACGACTGGGTTCTCCTGCTTGTGTGGCATGGTGCAGAGTCCTGTTGCCAGACATAGGGTCTTTCAGCAGCCACCTCTTCACCCAGGGCAGTACTACCACCTCCAGACACTTGATATAGGCCTCCATGTTGAGTCTGAGGCTGTGTGGGAAGATGAATGGAGGCATAACGTCACCATCATTAGTGACCACTCCAAACACCATTATGCTGACTGGATGTTTGATTTTTATCACTCTCAGTACATGCTCAGTCCTCAGATTGATACCCAAACACTCTGAAATGTTTGTATTTGCACTTCCAGCACAAGCGCCAAGCAGTACTGCATGTTGTTTCTAAGTTTCTGGCAGAGTGAATTGCGTCATGGTGCTGTTTTTCTCACAGACAGTGCCCAACTGACTCTACCATACTGTGTAGTCAACAAAATAGAAAAAAAAACAATGCACAAAATTAAAAGTATAAAATAGCAACAATTTACCCATTGCACCCTGTATATATATATATATATATATATATATATATATATATATATATATATATATATATATATATATATATATGTGTGTGTGTGTGTGTGTGTGTGTGTGCACACACACAAGCATATATAAAGATAAACGCATTGTGTGTGAGTGTGAACACACACATTGCATTCATTTTTCTATCTATCTATCTATCTATCTATCTATCTATCTATCTATCTATCTATCTATCTATCTATCTATCTGTGTGTGTGTGTAGTCAAAAGAGCTTTTACAGTTGAAAAGAAATAATATTTTACTGACTAGTTTTTGTTGGCCTCCAGATTAAAGTTTAAAATATGTTCTTCTATGCATTTTCAGACAATGTGGTAGTTAGATCTGTGTAGGATTATATATATATATGCATACATGCAAATATACATACATACCTGTATGCATTGCATTTAGTCATTTGATTTATCACTTGATAAATATGAGTGTACATATCTGTTATTTATATCACACATTTTGGAATGTGTGGATGTGTATTTTAGTCTATTGAGAATTGGATGATCTACCATTGTTAATGCAACACTTTTTAAAACACATTCTATAAAATCTATTCAGTTTTCAAATTGTAAAATTATTTTCAGAAATGACAGATCGGTCTTTCTCTTTCCATTATCAATTTTTTTTTTTTGGTGAGCATTTATGTATTGGGCTTGCTGTAGGTGTGAAACTAAGGAATGGGACTACAGTCCATATAACCATGGGCTCAAATCTTTTATCTGATTCATTCATTAGATTATGACCATCTGAGACACTGACTGGAAGGGTGTAGTCTAACAAATCAAACCCAGAACCTATTTTAAGTCAGGCACTCATTCTATTCTCTTTTACTGAACTGTTAAGTTACAGGAGTGTAAACAAACCAAGAATGGTTGTCAAGTGGTGGTGTTGGCCAAACAGAAAGACACTCGTGTATATGTGTGTTGTATATATATGTATATATGTATGTGTGTATATATATATATATATATATATATATATATATATTATATATATATATATATGAATAACATACTTCCACACAGTTTCGGTCTACCAAATTCATTCACAAGGCATTGGTCTGCCTGTTCCTAACATTTGATTTTTCCTGAAATTTTACTGGTAGTGATTGTGCAAATTACTTAAAATAATCCACTACCCATCACCACCACCACCACCACCTCCTAAAACAGTGAACCAGTGTAAATATAATTAGCAATTTCCTCAATCCAATCAACAAATTTGAGAAGACATATTTCATGAATTGCAATAAAGAAAAATTATTTTTATGCCTTCTACGCCATTACAATAATATTATTTCTGTAGATTTGCTTATAGTGCATGCTTCGAATACATAACTGAATGTAGTTCTGTACGTTTGAGAGTGAAAACATTTGTGTGTATGTGTGTAGGTCTTTGGGTTTCAAGCATGTACAGTTGCTTTGGTCCTTGGTTTGAATGTGATATTTACTGTATTTTGCCTTGGGCTCTTGACTTTTGATGGAATCGTAGCAGTGCTCAGGACATATGGCCTTAGGCATATATGTGTGTGTTTGTGAGTGCACATGTTATAATTTAACATCTATTTTCCATGTGTGTGTGGGTCACATGGAATTTGTTGATGTGAATTTTCTATGGATGGATGCACATGCTGTTGGCAATGCTTTACCTGTTTCCAAGTGAGGTAACATTTCCCATGGCCAGACATGTTTTCCACTAACGACTGAACACAAAAAATTGCTTGTATGGCTTGTTTACAAGTCATACATGATATCAAGGCACACACACACACACACACACACACACACACACACACACACACACACACACACACACACACGCACACACAATGATCTTTTTTCAGTTTTCATCTATTAAATCCACTCACAAGGCTTTGATTGGCCTCGGTCTATAGTAGGAGACAGAATCTGAGATAGTTGGCAAACAAACTTCTGAAACACACGGTCATGCCTATGTCTATATATATATATATATATATATATATATATATATATATATATATATATATATATATGTGTGTGTGTGCGGGTGACACGTAAAAGCACCCACTACACTCTCTGAGTGGTTGGCGTTAGGAAGGGCATCCAGCTGTAGAAACTCTGCCAAATTAGATTGGAGCCTGGTGTTGCCATCCGGTTTCACCAGTCCTCAGTCAAATCATCCAACCCATGCTAGCATGGAAAGCAGACGTTAAACGATGATGATGATGATGATGATGATATAATTAAAATAGTAGGGTAAAGAATTGGATATTAATCAATATCAATTTAACACCAGGAAACTAGCACATTAAAAGAATCAGGAGATTCAGAAAAAATTATCTGAGATCTCAAAAGGATTATTGTATATGTATATATAAAAGATACCATTAAGTGGACTGCTAATGTGCTAGAAGAAGATCACATGTAACGTAAATCTATTTACAAGGCTTTGGTTGGTACAAGATACTTGCCCAAATTACC
This sequence comes from Octopus bimaculoides, assembly GCF_046866305.1. NCBI lineage: Eukaryota > Metazoa > Mollusca > Cephalopoda > Octopoda > Octopodidae > Octopus > Octopus bimaculoides. The sequence continues at coordinate 8,650,119 of NC_142951.1, forward strand.
ATGCAGTGGCATTGAACCCGGAAGCATGTGGTTGGGAAACAAACTTCTTGCCACACTCTTTCATTATCGAATTTTCATTAGTGACTGCGTAAGGGTTTTCTTTATCAGCTCAGAAAAATAATTGTATAGAAAAATATTGCACTGACTGATCAGCAGGGAATTTCTATCATTATTCTTTAATTCTTTATGACCTGAATGAGTTAAATATAATCCTCTTTTGTAATCCTGCTTCATTCTTCTATCTGCGTGTCTCAGTTTTCCATTTTTTTTTTGTATTTATTTTTCTGTTGTAAGTTATTCTGTGTGTGTGTGTGTGTGTGTGTGTGTGTGTGTGTGTGTGTGTGTGTGTGTGTGTGTGTGTGTGTGTTTTAGTATTTTTCTTAATGTGTCTGTATTGCTTAATTATTTCAGGCTTTATCAGTCAAACACACTCACAGGTGTTGTTTGTGAAGTTAATGAGAGACTAGATTCTTTAGAAGGCAATTGCTTAGACTATTACTATATATATATATGTATATATATATAATACATATATAATATATTTACCAAATGAGACTAAGAGAGAGAGAGAGAGAGAGAGAGAGAATGATAACGTTACTGTTTCTTTCTAACCTTTCTTTCTTCACTATTACTCACATAGGGTAGGAGACATACAAATATACACAAGAACACATATACATACGCATGTGCACACACACACACACACACACACACACACACACGCACCTCACCTCCTACACAAACACAAAGAGAAAACTGATTTTTCTTCATTAGTGTTGCAGACATGACTCCCCTTGTAAAATAATCAACGCTAATGACTAATAAATATATGTACATATATATACATATATGTATATGTATATACATATATGTATATGTATGTGTATATATATATATGGAGAGAAGGACAGAGACAGACAGACTAATATATGTTTATAAGTTTATAATATCGATATATCTATATAATATATTCTATAATATGATGTATGTATGTGTTTGTGTGTGTGTGTGTATACTTTTCATTATCATTGTATGTCCACTTTCAGCATTTATTGGATATCTCAGCAGTCTGTAACAGATTATATATGTTATGTATACATAAGAATATGTAACATATAGCTATAAAGTATGTTGCATATATATATATATATATATATATATATATATATATATATATATATATATATATATATATAGATAGATATTCTTTTCTACTCAAGGCACAAGGCCCGAAATTTTTGGGGAGGGAGACAGTCAATTAAATCAACTCCAGTACACAACTGGTACTTAATTTATCGTCCCTGGAAGGATGAAAGGCAAAGTCAGCCTCGGTAGAATTTGAACTCAGAATGTAAAGACAGATGAAATACTGTTAAGCATTTTGCCTGGTGTGCTAACGTTTCTGCCAGCTTGCCATATATATATATATATATATATATATATATATATATATATATATATATATATATATATATATATATATATATATATATATATTTGTAATATATATATACTATATATTTATGATATATGTAATATGCATATATTTGTAATATTTATATATAATACATATTTGTTATATATGTAAAATTTATATATGCATATACATTAGCTCATATATATGAAATTACACACACACACGAACGCACACTTATAAGAAATGCCATTTAGTATAACCTCCTCACTTTCAGCTTGAATGTCTGATCTAGTCTTGCCTCCTCCTTCCTCAAGTTAGTCAACAGACACCTTTCTCATAATCATAAGTTAGACAAAGTTTTTAACAGATACAACTTCAAAACAAGTTATAGCTGCATGAATAATTTTGACACTTCGTTAACTGGAATTATGAGGAAACTACTTCCAGTGTTTCACTCTTCTAGTTATTCATTCTTCCTCCATACTTCTTTTTGAATGAGATGATGCCTCTCTTATCCTGGACCTCGTCAACCTGAGTCTTTGGGAAGTATCACAAACCTTATCTGCCAGCTGCCAAGATGCCTACCAGTTGCTTTTGCTCTAGCCACTGCCTTCCATTTCTTCCCTGTTCTCACTTCGATACCAGCTGATGACACCTTCTGATGCTGTGTATTATAAAACTTCTTTTGCCTGTGTCACCTTAAAGTCTTCAGTTAGGCTAGAGAATGAGGCTGCAAGATGTTACAGTACAGCACTTCTGAGGTTGTGTGACTCCAGCAAGTTACAAAAAGCAAAAAAAAAACCAAAAAAAAAACCCCCACTGATCTTTCCTTTGAGGGTTCTCCTGTTCTTGATGGAAATTCTGTAAACCAGTAAAGGTCACAAGACTTGGAGTAGATCAGAATATTGGTAAATCCAGGCCTTGAATCTACCATACAGGCCCTTTTTAATTTAATCACCCTTAGTGAGCCACTTTTCAAGGTCTCTGGCTACAGAATCTTTCATAGTCTAATCAATGAATTTCTCCAACCTCTTGACTGGTTGCTTTGTTATTGAGGGGATGACAATTTCAATTATTGAGAAATGGAATTTGTCAACCAAGTTCTTTTTCTTCAGCACCATGGATCTTGAATAGGCAGGCTTGAAACCCATTCTTGCCCAGGTTTCTCAAGTCAGCGGAGGTAAAGAATATGCATACCACCTGTTTTCAGCATAACATAAACCCTAACTCTAAACACTGGATGTGCGTATTCTTTACCTTCGCTTTCAAGTCCTTGTAGGTTCTGTATACTTCTCTGGTCTGATGGTATTCTGATGGTATGTGCACTTATAAGTATTTTTAGGTAATCTTTGTTATATCCATTATGTTTTATAGAAAAGGCAGTGACAGCTGATGGAACTGTTAGCATGTTGGACACAATGCTTAGCAGCAGTTCTTCCACCTCTTAACATTTTGAGTTCAACTTTCCCTTTCATTCTTTCGTGGTTGATGTAATAAAGTGGTAGTCAAAGTACAGGGATCAATATCATTGACGACCCACCTACCACCACCACAACCACTTCACCCCAAAATTGTTGACCATGAGCCAAAATTTGCAATATTTACATTAAATAGAATAAAGTTATTGATGAAACATGAAATGATTTTTTCACTGTGAAAACATGTCCAGATTTAAATTCATAACTTGTACTGCAGAACCCACATCAAACTTATAGAAATATAAGAATGGTGTGGATTTCACAGTTAAGGCATCCACACTTTTTGACCATTGATGTCAGCATTGTGTTTTTTGTGGGTAATTTGGTAATTTGGTGTTAGCCCTTTCAATACCAACCTGGCTGGAACTGCCTCTGGCTCTGTCGTACAAATGTCTTGTTTCAAAAGTTTTGAGTTAAAATCTTCCACCAAACCTTGGTCACAATTTATGTTCTTAACACCAGCTTAATGATAACTAAGTTATTTTGCTAAATTCTTTGTTATATTTAAAATTAATTGAAAGAAATGCAGAGCATTTAAAAATAAATACAGTAACGAAAGGGTTAAGTGGTATTTTGTTGTTGTCTTTCACTTTTGATTATTATGCATATTTTAAGTGTCATTTTCATTCTTATGTGGTCGAACCTTGATAATGGAATGCAGGGATGAAGTCATAGGCTTGGGAACAGGGTGTGCAAAGGTACACCCTAAAATTTTTTTTGATGGGTGGGGGTGCACAATCAAGTTGCTTTGAGCATCCTGGGTTGGGCTTGGGTTTGCACCCTCTAAGCAAATTTCATTCCTGCACTTAAGTGCTAGCTATGTTTGCTAAAGGTTTCACTGAAGACAGACTGGAGTGGAAGTGAGGTTACAGTCCAAAGATTGATTAGAAATCAGAGGTGGGATGCCAGGAGGTTAATAGCAACCACTACAATCCCCCCTGTCACCACTCCCCACCTTACTCATGTTTTCTTTCCTTCCTTTTCTGTTTTTCCTTCCTTCTTTTTCTCTCCTTTTTTTTTATTGTTTCTTTTTCTTTTGTCCATTCTTATATTCTATTTTATACAGAATGAACATCTTATTTTCTTAATGTTTTCTTTTAGTCTTTCTCTTCCTTCTTTCTTTCTTTCCTTCCTTTTATCTATTTTATCTCATTCATACATCAAGGTGATGGGCATGGGTGAGTGGGCGTGAATGTTCTGTTAGAAGACAGCTCAGGCTAAGATCATTTACCTTTTTGCTTGTCTAATTTAATTCCTCAATATTTCTTGGGCAATTTGTTTTGTCCACCACCAGTTCTGCTTTTTAAATGTTTTGCTTGTTGTCTGTCTTTTACTTTATTTATTCATTTATTTTTCTTAATGTTTTGCATCTTCCTGTTCTTAATCAGTTGTATTACTAAGGCTACTAAATAATGTAATGGTGGCAACATAGGGGTAGCGGGGTTTTGTATTGAGAACCCATTATTGTAAAATATATTACTGTAAATGTAATATCTTTGACAGTCAAATATAATATCTATCTATCTTACTAAGCTAAAGCTACCGCTAAGCTAAGCTAAGCAGAGAGAGCCAGTCAGACTGGACTGCTGGCTCGACTTACTAGCTGTGAAAACCATTTGTCTGTCTTATCGGTTAGATCAATGTCAAATATACAGCAAGCGAAAGAGGAGATAACGGGGGAGTCTGTAAAAATAATCTTTGGCTCACTGGTATCCGATTTAAAATAACAATGCTGTGTTCGACTTCTATGCACTTATAGTACATTCATGTTGAGACCTTCCATAGAAATTTTGTTTTCATTTTTCTTCTATTATTTAAAAAAATTTTTTTCCTCCCTCTAGAACAAAGCTGTTCTCTGATCTTTTATGAGATAGAATCTGGTCTGGTGTTTTTTTTTTGTTTTTTTTTATCCTGAAGAATCTCTTGGTTCACACAAGTTCTAGTACTGGCAAGTTGCTAGAATTATCATCAGAACATCAGATTAAATGACTCATGGCATTTGTACCAGGCTGAGTTCAAATCTTGCCAAGACCAACTTTGACATCTTTTTGAGTGGAAGGTGGGAGGTGGGTCGATAAATAAAGTATCAGTCTAGAATTCTAGACTGGCAGAAATGTTAAAGTGGTGAACAGGATGTCTTGTTCTACTTGTTCTGGTCCTTTGCATCCTGAGTTCAGATCCTGCTGTGGCCTACTTGTGTGGTAAATTTAATCTATCATCCATTTTAACAACACAATATCCTTGTTAGTAATCTTGCTCTTCCATCTAATCATAAAGAAAAAAAAGGAGTAAAATCCATTTGTCGTACTCTACTTCATTCTAAATTAGTTTTGCATTCTTTATTTTTTAAAACTTTGTGGTTATTTGTTCAAATGAACACTCCTACACACACTCTGTCTGTCTGTCTGTCCCTCTCTCTGCCTCTTGCACACATGCTCTCATAAATATACACCACACTCCAAAACATGATGAATATTCTGACACAAAAGACAAGATAACAATTGATATTGCTATTAGGTTTCAGCTCAGAGAAAGAAAAGAATAAGAAAGAAAGAACAAGAGAAAATAAGAAAAAAAAAAAAACTGTTCAGAAACAGTTGCCGTTACCTCTGCTATGTTACAATATGCTACAATTTCTCTATATAACAAGAGTGGCAGGTGATACATATCCATCTTAGAAAACCTAATTCAACCATACATATGAATTATAAATTTACTATTAAGTCCACCTTACTAATGAAAAAATTTTTTTATTGTCTGGATAATAATAGGTAATATGAGTTACAGACAAGGCGGGGAGCTGGCAGAATCGTTACCACACCAGGTAAAATGCTTAGTGGCATTTCATTCTATACATTCTGAGTTCAAATTCTGCTGAGGTCTATAAAACAAGTCCTAGTGGAGCACTGGGGTTGATTTAGTTGACTTGGCCCCTCCCTGAAATTGCTGGTCTTGTGCCAAAATTTGAAACCAATATTGATTACAGACAGAAACAAAAGGAAAGAAATTAAAGCATGTGTTGAATCTGTTCAGAGCCCTTTTGGAAATGATGGAATCTCATGTACTTTTTTTCTGTTATGAATTTTACCGATAATAAGGTGTTGGTCAATCCAAGACTATGCAAGAAGACGCTTGTCCAAAATGCCCCACCATGGAATTCAAACTTAAACCACATGGCTGTGAAATGAACTTATTGACCAGCTATGCCTTACCCATGTTATACATGTATGTCTCTCTGTATGAGTGTATCTTATTGTGACTTGTTTTTTTTTTTTTTCATTATTATTATTTTAACGTCCACAAGGTGGCGAGCTGGCAGAAACATTAGCACGCCAGATGAAATGCTTAGCGGTATTTCATCTGTCTTTATGTTCTGAATTCAAATTCCACTGAGGTTGACTTTGCCTTTCATCTTTTCAGGGTCAATAAATTAAGTACCAGTTGTGTTCTGGGGTTGATCTAATCGACTAGCCCCACCTCCCCCAAAATTTCAGGCCTTGTGCCTAGAGTAGAAAAGATTGTTTTAACGTCCACTTTTTTATGATCATACATGAGTTACATGGAATTTGTCGAGGCAGATTTTCTACAGTTGGATGGCCGTCCTCATCACCTTTTTCCAAGCAAGATAATATTTCCCCATGGTCAGGCATTTTTTTTCAGAGAAGACTGGAAACAAACAACAATGCCTGGATGACATTGATGCTTCTTAACAATCATCACTATCTCAACCTGAAACCATATGGTTGGAAGCAAGCTTCTTAACCACACATCCACACCTGTAGTTATGTTGCTTTTCTCTGTTATTATTATTATTATTATCATCATCACCATCATCATAGGGGATTGCATTCTTTGCCTTGACCCAAACATAGAATGGGGCTCACCTCTTTGAGCTGGGAAATGCCTGGTGTGTGTCTTGTGGTTACCCGCTCCTAAAAAAAATGGGGAATAGGTCTGGGTATATATATATATATATATATATATATATATATATATATATATATATATATATATATAAAACATTATTATTATTGTAAGGCAATGAGCTGGCAGAATTATAAGTGCATTGAACAAAATGCTTAGCAGCATCTCTTTTGACTCATTACAATATATATATATATGTATATACACACATTCCTGGTATTGACTTGTCTCAGCACTTTTCCATTGCTCTGGTGTTCCTGTTGTTATTCTTGTCATTCTACAATTTTTTCCTTCCTTGGTTGCCTTGTTCTTGTTATTTTTATATGAAGTGTTAATTGTTTATTCTTTTTGTTCTTTCTTTCTTTCCTTCCTTCTGCATCTTCTTTTCTTATTATTCTTCCTCTTCATCACTTTTCCTTCCACCTCTCTCTTGCTCTCTCTCTCTCTTTCTCTGGGCAGGGAGATAACGATTAAGCAATTTTTTCTTGCGACAATGTTTGTTTGTGTATGTGTCTCTGTGGGTGTATGCTCGTGCATATGTGGACAGATAGACAGATAGAATGAATGATTGATTGATTGATTGAGAGAGAGAGAGAGAGAGAGAGAGAGAGAGAGTGAGAGAGTGAATGTTGTATTGAAGGGAAGAGTGTCATTCATGTGTATGTGTGGTACTAGGCAATGTGTGTATATGTATGTCTGTATACATGTGCACAAACCTCAATGATTATCTATCAAAAAAGCAAATGTTTTTTTTTAGCAACTTCTCCCTCTGTCTGTCTGTCTGTCTGTCTGTCTCTTACTCTCACTCTCTCTCTCTCAAGAAAAAAAGCTATACATCAAGATTCAATGAGCAAGGGACCAAAGCCATCTCCTCGACCCCACTGAAATTCCTTCCATTCCCTTACTACTGCATTGTGTAAAATAATATCCACATATATATATAGAATATATGTATGTGCATATATATACAGAATATATGTATGTGCATATATATATATATATATGTATGGGAGAGAAATAAAAAAAGAATGCAGAAATGAGATCGCTAAAAAAAAATAATAGATTTCCAAAAACTTAACAAAAAAAAAAAAACAATAACCACAACTAAAAAACAAAACAAAAAAGATCCCAAAACATTCGATTTTGGTATTGCTTGCCGGCTCTCTTAAGTATTATTTTTCTTGCAGTTGATACTATTTGTTTTAGGTGTGGGTGGTTCATAAGGCGTGGGTGTATATACTGATGAGATTACATAGATTATGTGTGGGTGGTGGGTGGAGCTAGAAGGAGGAACTGTATCAGGCTGCCATGTTGAATGAATGGTTTTTGACATCTGTTAGGATTAATGAATGTTTCTGTTGTGTCGTTGTTGTTGTGGTCGGCAATGGAACTATCAGTTTATTGTACCAGAGTGTATCAAGAGTTTTATGAAGTAGCTGTGTATTCCATTGACACTTGTAAGCTTAAATAAAAATACTCTGATAGTCTGCTCAGGTTGTATCTCTGCGACACGGTGTGTGAGTGTGACAAGGCCCTGTGTATGTGTGTATGTATGTATGTATGTATATATGTGTCTTAGTATATGTATGCATTCATGTATATATATGTGTGTGTGTGTGTCTCTCTCTCTGTATGTAGAATGACCAAAACATTGTGAATGGATTTGCTTGATGGAAACTGAATGAAGCCCATTAGGTATAATTATGTATACACATACACACACACCCACATGTACATGGGTTAGTGTGTGTGTGTGTGTGTATGTATATATATGTATTTATATAAATTTATATACACACATGTACATATATTTGTGTGTTTGTTTATATATATATATATATATATATATATATATATACACACATATATATGTGCATATATATATATTGATACACACGTATGTATATATATGTGTGTGTTTGTGTATACATATATGAGAGTGTGTGTGTGTGTGTGTGTGTGTGTGTGTGTGTGTGTGTGTGTGTAGATCAGCAATTACTTGATAAAAGCTTTGATTTTCAAATTGTTTGCTAGATTTCATCTTAGTTGTCACCTTATTTAGCAAAATATGGCATTAATGCAGCTTTTCTTCTCATGATGGATTGATTGAAAAGAAAACAAATTAAAAAGAAACCATGTACAGTGCATTTTCCGACGTGCTTCCATGTAGTTTTCCTTCTGCACAATTTCACTCAGACATTTTATGCCAATCCAGAGCTGCATTTGATGACTCTCTCTCCTGCGGTGCCATCCTCCAGTGGCATCACACCTAGAACCACTTGGAGAAGAAAAAGAGAAGCAAACAAATTTCTTAGTCACTTAACCCATGCATTCAAAATTTGTCATACTTGGTTCCTGCAGAAGACCAAAAAGTAAAGAAATAAAAGTAAGTACTGTGTTGGTTCTTAGGATTCATCAAGCCAGTTACCAAGATGCCAATCTATCATCAGTTACTTATCTACTGCTGGGTGAACTGGAAAAATGTGAAATGAAATGTTTTGGTTGTGTTTTTATACAATGTACTGTCGGGTCTGAAAATCAAAACCATAATCTTGTATATCCTGAATGCAATGCCCAAATTGTTTCTTCACACAATACCAAATCAGAACCGAAAATAGAAAATGTTTGGGTCATGTGAAAATTATACGATTCTCTCTCTGCAGATTGAGAAATATTTGTATATTTTATATCAAACCTAGAACTACTTGAAGAAGGAAAAGAAACAGGTTTCATAGTCACTTGACCCATGCATCCAAAATCTGTCATGTTATGTTCCGACAGAAGACCAAGAAATAAAAAGTAAGTACTGTCTTGGTTCTTAGGATTCATCAAGCCAGTTACCCAGTTTACATGATGAGTAGGTGACCAAGATCACAATATGCCCTCTGAACAAGATGCCAATCTATCAACAGTTACTCATCTACTGCTGAATGAACTGGAACAATGTGAAATGAAATGTTTTGGTTGTGTTTTTATACAATGCACTGCCTGGTCTGAAAATCAAAACCATAATCTTGTGAACCTGAGTGTAATGCTCAAACCCCAGAAGACCAAAACGAAGCCAAAAATCGAAAATCTCTATGTTTAGGTCATGTGAATGTTATATGATTCTCTTTCGTCAGATTGAGAAATATTTGTATATTTTATATCAAACTTAGAACCACTTGAAGAAGGAAAACAAACAAGTTTCTTAATCACTTGGCATGCATCCAAAATCTGTCATACTTGGTTCCTGCAGAAGCCCAAGAAGTAAAGAAGTAAAGTACTATCTTATATCCTAGGATTCATCAAGTTATTTTCCCAGTTTATATGATATATAAGTACTTGATAGGGGTTGATGCTGGGAGCTGGAAGAATCGGTGGAATGGCTGGCAAGGGTGAAGGGAGTGCGGTGGTATGGGCATGTGTTGAGGAGGGATGAAGAGCATGTTTTGGAGGAGGGTGCTTGAGTTTGAGGTAAATGGACCGCGAAAGTGAGGTAGACTGAGGAAAATGTGGAGGGGACAGGTGGGGGAGGAGATTGGGAGGGTTGGCTTGAGAAGAGAGGATACCCAAAACTGGATGAGATGGTGTGAGGCCGGTTACTACGGCAATGAGGTAGATCTGCCCACCCACTTATTGGGGACAAAACCCAGATTTAAAACACTGGATGATGATGATGATGATGTTAAATGACCAAAATCACAATATTGCTTCTGAACAAGGTTAGCATGCCGGGCAAAATGCTTAGCGGCATTTCATCTGTCTTTACGTTCTCAGTTCAAATTCCACCAAGGTCGACTGCCTTTCATCCTTTCAGGGTTGATAAATTGAGTATCAGTTGCGTACTGGGGTCGATCTAATTGACTGGGCACCTTCCCAAAAATTTCTGGGCTAATGCCTGGAATAGAAAAGAATATTCCCTCTGAACAAGATGCCAATCCATCACAGGGTTACTCATTCATAGCTGAGTGAACTGGAGCAATGTGAAATGAAATGTTTTATCCAAGTGCTTTTATACAACAGACTCTGGAAATCTGTAGATCAAATCTGCAATCCTGTGCAATGCTCGAACCACTAGGCCATTGACTTCACACAGAAGACCAAAGCAAAACCAGACCAAAAATAGAAAATCTCTGTGTTTGGGTCATGTGAATATTACATGATTCTCTCTCTCTTCATATTAAGAAATATTTGTTGTGAAGATGATCAAGAGAACTCAATTATTACTGTGGCAAAAGCTGTTGTTTTTCCCCCGAAACTAGAATTAGCTTTATTAAGACATTGACCGGCTGGTTGGCTGGTCAACCAGGCTTCTAAACATTGTGTCCATTCCAATGTAACCTTCTCTACATTACTTTTGGCTGGCTTGCATGTTGTTTGCTTGATTAGGACAATGATGATGATGATGATGATGATGAAGATAATGATGTTGGTATTATTTATGGCAATGACGACGATAGTGAGATTGATTACGATGGTGATGCTGCTGCTGTTTCTGATGGTATTGGTGGTGGTGGTGGTGGCAGTGTAAAGTTGGTTATGGATGAGTGGTGGTGATGAGGGCGTTGATAGTAGTGTTGATGGGGATGAAGAAGTTGTTGATGTTCATGGCTGTTGATGATAACGATGGTGTTAAGTAGGTGATGGTTGTGGTGGTGGTGGTGGTGGTGGCGGTAATAGCATTGATGGAAAAGAATAATTGGTGGTGGTCGTTGATGACGGTCGTGGTAGGTGCTGGTGGTGGAGGTGGCGTTGATGATAGAGTTGGTGATTGTTATGGTTGATAATAATGATGATGATGGTGATACTGCTTGGGATGCAAGATTTGATGATGGAGCTACTGGTGGCAATTGTTAATGATGATGACGATGATAATAATAGTAATAACAATAATAATAACAATAATAATAATAATTGGTGCTGAAGGTGGCGTTGGTGATAGTTATGGTGATGGTGGTGTTGAAGGGGATGATGGTGTCACTCATCATTGCTGGTGATAATAATGAAGGTAGGTATTGGTGATGGGGGTGGCAGATGTTGGAGGTGATAAGGAATTAGAGAGATGGACAGACACAGAGACAAAATGATGATTGGGAAAGTCAAATGTGTATTATTTGCACCAAACCAAACTGGACTGTGTGGTGATGCACAACAAATAGAGCACAGAACACTGTCACTTGTTAATATCTATCTATACATCTAACTATATATGCATGTGTGTGCATTTATATATATATATGTATATATATATATATGTATGTATATATATATATATATATATATATATATATATATATATATATATATATATATATATATATATATATATATACGTACATACATATATATATATATATATATATATATATATATATAATGTGTCTATGAATGTATGTCTGTGTGTATATACATACACACACACATGAATATATATGTGTGTGTGTATGTGTGTCTGTACATACATGTGTATTATATATGTATTTATGTGTCTACGCCTACGTATACACATCATATGCCTGTCTTCACACAGACACACACACACATATATATATATGTGTGTGTGTATATATATATATATATATATATATGTGTGTGTGTGTGTGTGTGTGTGTGTATATATATATATATATATATATATATATATATATATATATATATATATATATATATGATCAGAAATGAAGAAAGAAAGAGAACCAGACAGATAAGGGGCTCTTTACCACTGAGCTGTACACATTACACACAACAGTGATGAGAATGTATATAATATGAATACCACCAGCAGTGTTTAGTCTATCAGAGAGCCATAACAAATTTGATGACAATTTTCAATTGGGAGAAATTTATTGATTTAGTTCTTTTTTTTTTTGTTTTTATTTACGCTGTTTGTTTCATTTCATTCATGAGACTGACATCATTGAACCTGGTCTAATTACACACACACACACACACACACATACATATATATATTATATGCAATCACTCTCTCTGATAAGTTCTCTGTTTTAACTAACTAACTAACTGGCTGGTTGGCGGTTGGTTGGCTGGCAGAGTGAAGAAGGACTGATTCAGTGAATTGGTGTGATTCATGAGTCTAAAGTTTCCAAAGCATGAAAGTTTTGATAGAAAGTTATTATTTATGGTTGAGTGGCTGATGCTGTTATTGTGGGAAGTTGAGGGAAAGAGAAAAAGAAAGAAAGAAAAAAGACATTGTTTTGTGGTGGTCGTCATTGTTGTTGTTGTTGGTGGTGTTCTTGTTCACATTGTATTGAATCTAAGGAAATGTTAGTGTTGTAGTTGTTATGATTGTTTAGTCTGGGGACTGCCCTGGTCCCAGGAAACCTACATTTATTTGATGCAAGGCAAGGTTTGACATAGGATGGACCACTGACATATTTTTTGTGGGTTTTAGACCTTTTCTAAGGAAGCATTTTTCAAATTTAATGTATGTATGTATGGGTCATTGAGTGGTTGATGACGTTCAGATAGACTTTTGTAATAAGCATGATCTGTTTAAATTTTGTTTATATAAACATTGCCAATGATGGAAATTGATAGGAGTGTCTTTGGATAGACAGGAATATTTTTACATGTTAGATAACCACCATCATCATCATCATCATCATCATCATCATCATCATCATCATCTGATGTCTGCTTTCCATGCTGGCTTGGGTTGGGTGGTTTGACAGTAGCTGGCAAAGCAGAGGACTGTGCCAAGCTCCAATGTCTGCTTTGGCATTGTTTCTGAGACTGTATTTCCGTTCCGAAACCAACCTCTTTACAGAGTGTACTGGGTGTCTTTTAACATGGCACCAGTCCCAGTGAGGTCACTGAGTAGCTTGCAAGGCAAGATCCCTCCATCGAAGAGGTGAGTAATATTGAAGGAGGAGGCTTTGCGGCAAGTGGTGAGAGGTGGTGAGAGGTAAGATTATGATTGAGGGGATAGAAACAGGTGTCTTGCTATAGAGAAGACAAGTGGCTCCTCCAGGTGGGAGAGAGTGAGAGGTGGTGGTGGGGGTGGTGAAGATGGGTCAGGGTATACCCTTGAGTTATAGAAGGTTGGACAGGGCTAGTGGGCAGGTAAGTTTGTGAGAGTGCAAGAGGAATGTGGGGGATGGTTAGAAGGGGAATGCAGTGAGTGAACACAGGTGGAGGGAGGGGGTTAGGAGAATCAGTTGCCATGGAAAGAGGGACAGATTGTGTGCAGGTAAGTTTGTGAGAGCGTGAAAGAAGAGTGGGAGATAGAGGAGAGGGGAACGTTGTGTGTGGCGAACATGGTTGTTGGGAGGTATTTAGAAGATGAGTTGTGGCAGGGTGGTGGGAGATATGTGAGATGTAATATACCTGTGAAGCCATGCAATTGCTCAAATTTGAGGCCTCACTATCCCCAAGGATTTCTCCTGGCAGAAGCTTAGCACAGCTAAGGACTACATCTGAATGACTGACCCTTCTCTTCAGTACTAGGTGATGGATGATACAACTCCTTACATTTGTTGACATTCTACAAATCCCTGGTGAAACTCACCCTGCAGTGTTGCTCTCCCATCTAGGATGTGGCTGCACACACTGACACTCTAGATAACATCCAGGAAAAAAAAAGGGTCTCCTCTATTGATTAAGGTATAGCCACTTGCAGACATGCTCCTGTTTCTGGCCCATAGTGGATTGTACAGTTAAAATGGAGAAAGATTTGGCTGAGAAAGAGACAGATAGACAAACAGTCAGTGTTAAACATCTATAACAGTATTGTTTTTCTTTTACTGGTTAAAATCATTGGATTGGGGTCCACCTTTGAAAGGCTTTTCATTTATCATATGGATCCCAGTATTCATGTCCCTCTTGTATTTATTTTAACACTGTAGGGTTCTTCAGCTCTGTCATTTAACCTTCTTTGTTTCTGATGCATTTTCATATTTCCCCTGAAAAGATGAACAGCAAAACTAGCCTCATCATGAGTTGAACCCAGAGTTTAGAGAGTCAGAACAAAGCGTTCTATCTGAAGCTCTGTACTGAAAATTTGATTGACAGATCTGGGAGGTAGCAAGTCTGTAATGTAAAGCATTCCAGCCATATTACACCCTGTCTTGCCAGGCATAATGTATCTAAGACTATGCTATTTGATGTGATTTTTCTTTTCTTTTTTTCTTCCTTTTTGTTTTTCAAACAGCAGGGTGTGGTTTAAGGAAGTTCTGTTTGCTATTTCTAACAGGTCAAGAGACCACATGGTGAGGTACTTTGTTGGCTTATAATGGAATGAAATGTAATGTGATGTAGTAATGATGTGTGCATTAGAATACAGAGAGTGAGTGTACTGAAGAGATTCGGAGAGGGAGAGTTGTTGTCCATTCTTCCTTCCTTCCTGTTTCCTCATTCTGGGACGTAGCTTTTGGTTAGCTATATCGGCTTTTAGAATGTTCTCTGGCAATACTGTTTCCTGACCGCGCATACTGACACAAACATATCCTTCATATACACACACACACATACATATATATACATATACATATATATATATATATAAGCTAACGATGTCCTAAAGACCCACTATATATATATATATATATATACACACATCCATATATATACACACACACACTCACAAACATGCATTCATACAGTAAAAGAAACTTAGGCATACATAGCTACATGCATGTGCATACACTTAGAAATAATTACGTACATATATAGAGAGATAAACGAGTACACACAAACACACACATAAATGCACATGCAGAGAGAGAGAGAGAGACACACACCTGCACATACATTCACGCACAGACATTGTTGTGTTTCATCATGATGTGCATCATCTTGCACTTAGGTTCAGTGTGCTATAAAGATCAGCATGTCATTTCCTTCATCTATTCCACAATTATCCAATCCCTGATATTTAGATGGATATTTTGGTCTGTGCTGCACACTGGTTTGTTGTCTGCTTGCCCTTCTGTCTGTTTGTCTATTGATCTGTCCATCTATCTGCCTGTCTG